>NW_027397813.1:0-1915 GCF_003265705.2 Callorhinus ursinus
TCCGCGGCCCAGTCGGGCCACTGCTCCTCCAGCAGGGACCCAACAAGTGGCAGATCCGGGGAGACTCCCCTTCCTCCCCCGGGAGGAGTGGCGCGGGAACGCACCGCAGGGATCTGCTGGGTTTGGAGACGCCACACGGGGTCGGGTGCCAGAGATAGAAACGCTCGGTCACAGGCCGGGTGAGCACGGAGTGCGGCCGGAGACCGGGGACACGGGAGTGACTGCTTTTCTCTGGGGGCGCACTGAGGAGCGGGGCCCGGAGTTCTCAGCTCCTCCGGGTGGAGATTGGGAGGCCACCATTTTCGCCCTGGTCCTCCAAAGCTGTACCGAGAGCTTGCAGGGAACAAAAGCTCCTGAGAGCAAACCCGAGGAGCTTGCTTAGCCCAGACTGACAAGGGCGGGGCAATTCCGCCTCCGGCAAAGACATTTGGGAACCACGGCAACAGGCCCCTCCCCCAGAAGATCAGCACGAACAGCCAGCGAGCCAAGACCAAGTTTACCGATCAAGGAGAACGGGAGAACTCCAGCACTAGGGGGAATACTGCACATAGAATTCATGGCTTTTTTTTACCATGATTCATTACTTCATCAAAGTTAATTTTTTTAACTGTTTTTTTTTTTAATTTTTCTTTTTCCCTTTTTCAACCAACATCTTATCAATCCCTTTTTAAAAAAAAAAACATTTTTTATTTTTCACTTTTAGAGTCATATTTTATCCCTTCATAGTAGTTACCCTTATTTTTGGCATATATATATAAGTTGTTCTCTCTTTAAAATTTTGAGATACCGTTTCTTCTAACAGATTAAAATATACCCTAAATCACTAGTGTATGGCTTTGTTCTAGTCTCCTGCCTGATCACATTCTCTCCCTTTTTTCTTTTATTTTTAATCTTCTTTCTTTTTTCAAACAACTTATCTTATCAATTCCTTTTATAAAATCTTTTATAATTTTCATCTTTACACTCATCTTCCATCCCTTCATTGTATCAACCCTTATTTTGTACATATATGTCTTTCTTCCTTTAAAATTTTAGGAGGCACTTTTTTCTAACAGACCAAAATACGCCCAAAATCTAGTGTGTGGCACTGATCTATGCACTAGCCTGATCATATTTGATCATATTCTGCTTTTTTTGTATTGTTCTGTTTTTGTTTTTGTCTTTTTTTTCTTTTTTTCTTTCTTTTTTCTTTCTTTCCCTTTCTTTTCCCCTAGTTTCAGGTCTTTCCTGAATTGTATACAGTATATTTGCTGGGGATGTTGTTAACCTGTTAGCATTTTGTTCTCTCAATCATCTATTCTCCTCTGGACAAAATAACAAGATGAAAAAAATCACCTCAGCAAAAAGAACAAGAGGTAGTACCGTCAGCCAGGGACCTACTCAATACGGACATTAGTACGATGTCGGACCTAGAGTTCAGAATCATGACTTTAAAGATACTAGCTGGGCTTGAAAAAAGCGTGGAAGTTATTAGAGAAACCCTTTCTGGAGAAATAAAAGAACTAAAATCTAACAAAGTCGAAATCAAAAAGGCTATTGATGAGGTGCAATCAAAAATGGGGGCACTAACTGCTAGGAT
This sequence comes from Callorhinus ursinus, assembly GCF_003265705.2. NCBI lineage: Eukaryota > Metazoa > Chordata > Mammalia > Carnivora > Otariidae > Callorhinus > Callorhinus ursinus. The sequence continues at coordinate 1,580 of NW_027397813.1, forward strand.
AAATGAGGCAGAAGACAGAATCAGCGATATAGAAGCCCAAATGATGGAAAATAAAGAGGCTGAGAAAAAGAGAGAGAAACAACTACAGGATCACGAGGGCAGAATTCGAGAGATAAGTGATACGATAAGACGAAACATTAGAATAATTGGGATCCCAGAAGAAGAAGAAAGAGAGAGAGGGGCAGAAGGTATATTGGAGCAAATAATAGCAGAGAACTTCCCTAATGTGAGGAAGGAAACAGGCATCAAAATCCAGGAGGCACAGACAACCCCTCTCAAAATCAATAATAATAGGTCAACACCCGACATCTAATAGTAAAACTTACGAGTCTCAGA
>NW_027397813.1:2015-17469 GCF_003265705.2 Callorhinus ursinus
TGCAGCCAAGAATACTATATCCAGCTAGGCTGTCATTGAAAATAGAAAGAGAGATCAAAAGCTTCCAGAACAAACAAAAATTAAAGGAATTTGCAAACATGAAACCAGCCCTCCAAGAAATATTGAAAGGGGTCCTCTAAGCAAAGAGAGAGAGTAAAAGCAGCAGAGATCAGAAAGAAACACAGACAATATACAGTAACCGTCACCTTACAGGCAATACAATGGCACTAAATTCATTCCTTTCAATAGTTACCCTGAATGTAAATGGGCTAAATGCCCCAATCAAAAGGCACAGGCTATCAGATTGGATTAAAAAACAAGACCCATCCATATGCTGTCTGCAAGAGACTCATTTTAGACCCAAGGACACCCCCAGATTGAAAGTGAGGGGGTGGAAAACCATTTACCATGCTAATGGATACCAAAAGAAAGCTAGGGTGGCAATCCTTATATCAGACAAATTAGATTTTAAAACAAAGACTGTAATAAGAGATGAGGAAGGACACTATATCCTACTGAAAGGGTCTATCCAACAAGAAGATCTAACAATTGTAAATATCTATGCCCCGAACATGGGAGCAGCCAATTATATAAGGCAACTAATAACAAAAGCGAAGAAACACATTGACAACAATACAATAATAGTGGGGGACTTTAACACCCCCCTGACTGAAATGGACAGATCATCTAAGCAAAAGATCAACAAGGAAATAAAGACTTTAAATGACACACTGGACCAAATGGACTTCACAGACATATTCAGAACATTCCATCCCAAAGCAACGGAATACACATTCTTCTCTAGTGCCCATGGAACATTCTCCAGAATTTATCACATCCTAGGTCACAAATCAGGTCTCAACCGGTACCAAAAGATTGGGATCAGTCCCTGCATATTTTCACACCACAGTGCTTTGAAACTAGAATTCAATCACAAGAGGAAAGTCGGAAAGAACTCAAATACATGGAGGCTAAAGAGCATCCTACTAAAGAATGAATGGGTCAACAAGGAAATTAAAGAAGAATTTAAAAAATTCATGGAAACCAATGAAAATGAAAACACAACTGTTCAAAATCTTTGGGATGCAGCAAAGGCAGTCCTGAGAGGAAAGTATATAGCAATACAAGCCTTTCTCAAGAAACAAGAAAGGTCTCAAATACACAACCTAACCCTACACCTAAAGGAGCTGGAGATAGAACAGCAAATAAAGCCTAAACCCAGCAGGAGAAGAGAAATAATAAAGATCAAAGCAGAAATCAATGAACTAGAAACCAAAAGAACAGTAGAACAGATCAACGAAACTAGGAGCTGGTTCTTTGAAAGAATTAACAAGATTGATAAACCCCTGGCCAGACTGATCCAAAAGAAAAGAGAAATGACTCAAATCAACAAAATCATGAATGAAAGAGGAGAGATCACAACCAACACCAAAGAAATACAAACAATTATAAGAACATATTATGAGCAACTCTATGCCAGCAAATTAGATAACCTGGAAGAAATGGGTGCATTCCTAGAGATGTATCAACTACCAAAATTGAACCAGGAAGAAATAGAAAACCTGAACAGACCTATAGCCACTAAGGAAATTGAAGCAGTCATCAAAAATCTCCCAAGAAACAAAAGCCCAGGGCCAGATGGCTTCCCAGGGGAATTCTATCAGACATTTAAAGAAGAATTAATACCTATTCTCCTGAAACTGTTCCAAAAAATAGAAATGGAAGGAAAACTTCCGAACTCATTTTATGAGGCCAGCATTACCTTGATCCTAAAACCAGACAAAGACCCCATCAAAAAGGAGAATTACAGACCAATATCCTTGATGAACGTGGATGCAAAAATTCTCACCAAAATACTAGCCAGTAGGATCCAACAGTACATTAAAAGGATTATTCACCACGACCAAGTGGGATTTATCCCTGGGCTGCAAGGCTGGTTCAACATCCGCAAATCAATCAACGTGATACAATACATTAACAAAAGAAAGAACAAGAATCATATGATCCTCTCAATAGATGCAGAAAAAGCATTTGACAAAGTACAGCATCCTTTCTTGATCAAAACTCTTCAGAGTATAGGGTTAGAGGGTACATACCTCAATATCATAAAAGCCATCTATGAAAAACCTACAACAAAAATCATTCTCAATGGGGAAAGGCTGAGAGCTTTTCCCCTAAGGTCAGGAAAGCGGCTGGGATGTCCACTCTCACCACTGCTATTCAAGATAGTATTAGAAGTCCTATCCACAGCAATCAGACACCAAAAAGAAATCAAAGGCGTCCAAATCGGCAAAGAGGAAGTCAAACTCTCACTCTTTGCAAACGATATGATACTGTATGTGGAAAACCCAAAAGACTCCACCCCAAAACTGCTAGAACTCATACAGGAATTCAGTAAAGTAGCAGGGTATAAAATCAATGCACAGAAATCAGTGGCATTCCTATACACCAACAACAAGACAGAAGAGAGACAAATCAAGGAGTCGATCCCATTTACAATTGCACCCAAAACCATAAGATACCTAGGAATAAATTTAACCAAAGAGCAAAGGATCTGTACTCAGAAAACTATAAAATACTCATGAAAGAAATTGAAGAAGACACAAAGAAATGGAAAAATGTTCCATGCTCATGGATTGGGAGAACCAACATTGTGAAGATGTCCATGCTACCGAGAGCAATCTATACATTCAATGCAATCCCCATCAAAATACCATCCACTTTTTTCAAAGAAATGGAACAAATAATCCTAAAATTTGTATGGAACCAGAAGAGACCCCGAATAGCCAAAGGAATTATTGAAAAAGAAAAGCAAAGCTGGCAGCATCACAACTCCGGACTTCCAGCTCTATTACAAAGCTGTCATCAACAAGACAGTATGGTACTGGCACAAAAACAGACACATAGATCAATGGAACAGAATCGAGAGCCCAGAAATGGACCCTCAACTCTATGGTCAACTTATTTTTGACAAAGCAGGAAAGAATGTCCAATGGCAAAAAGACAGTCTCTTCAACAAATGGTGTTGGGAAAATTGGACAGCCACATGCAGAAGAATGAACCTGGACCATTTCCTTACACCACACACAAAAATAGAGTCCAAATGGTTGAAAGACCTAAACGTGAGACAGGAGTCCATCAAAATCCTAAAGGAGAACACAGGTAGCAACCTCTTCGACCTCAGCCGCAGCAACTTCTTCCTAGAAACATCGCCAAAGGCAAGGGAAGCAAGGGCAAAAATGAACTATTGGGATTTCATCAAGATAAAAAGCTTTTGCACAGTAAAAGAAACAGTCCACAAAACCAAAAGACAACAGACAGAATGGGAGAAAATATTTGCAAATGACATATCAGATAAAGGGCTAGTATCCAAAATCTATAAAGAACTTATCAAACTCAACACCTAAAGAACAAATAATCCAATCAAGAAACGGGCAGAAGATATCCAAATGGCCAACAGACACATGAAAAAGTACTCCACATCGCTCGGCATCAGGGAAATCCAAATCAAAACCTCAATGAGATACCACCTCACACCAGTCAGAATGGCTAAAATTAACAAGTCAGGAAACGACAGATGTTGGCGGGGATGCGGAGAAAGGGGAACCTTCCTACGCTGTTGGTGGGGATGCAAGCTGGTGCAACCCCTCTGGAAAACAGTATGGAGGTTCCTCAAAAGTTGAAAATAGAGCTACCATCCGATCCAGCAATTGCACTACTGGGTATTTACCACAAAGATACAAATGTAGGGATCCGAAGGGGTACGTGCATCCCAATGTTTATAGCAGCAATGTCCACAATAGCCAAACTGTGGAAAGAGCCAAGATGTCCATCGACAGATGAATGGATAAAGAAGATGTGGTATATATACACAATGGAATATTATGCAGCCATCAAAAGGAATGAGGTCGTGCCATTTGCAACAATGTGGATGGAACTGGAGGGTGTTGTGCTGAGTGAAATAAGTCAATCAGAGAAAGACATGTATCATATGACCTCACTGATATGAGGAATTCTTAATCTCAGGAAACAAACTGAGTGTTGCTGGAGTGGTGGGGGGTGGGAGGGATGGGGTGGCTGGGTGATAGACATTGGGGAGGGTATGTGCTATGGTGAGCGCTGTGAATTGTGCAAGACTGTTGAATCACAGATCTGTACTTCTGAAACAAATCATGCAACATATGTTAAGAAAAAAGAAAAAGAAGAAGATAGCAGGAGGGGAAGAATGAAGGGGAGTAAGTCAGAGGGGGAGATGAACCATGAGAGAGGATGGACTCTGAAAAACAAACTGAAGGTTTTAGAGGGGAGGAGGATAGGGGGATGGATTAGCCTGGTGATGGGTATTAAAGAGGGCACATTCTGCATGGAGCACTGGGTGTTATGCACAAACAATGAATCATGGAATACTACATCAAAAACTAATGATGTAATGTATGGTGATTAACATAACAATAAAAAATTTAAAAAATAATAATAAATAGAAAAATCTTTTAAAAATAAAATAAAGTACAGAGTAAAGAAAAAAAGAAAAGAAAACAAGGGGAAAATCTGAGTACCCCTAAGAACTGTCCATTTTATTCTTCCATCGGATGTGGGAAAGCGGTTCAGACAGGATAAAGTGGTTAATACTTAAAAGTAACCATCTGAGAGACCAAGAGGTTAAAATCAGGAAAACAATCATCACTTGATAAGTGTCAACTTCCCTGCAAAAAACCCAAACAAATTAAAAAACAAATAAACAACAACAACAATAAAAAACCATCAAGGGTATTAAAGTATTAGACATCACAACTGGAAAAACTAATGATATATCTGAGGAGAGCAGCATCCAAATATATCTAGTTACTAATTGGGGAGAAATCTCAAAAAGCTCTAAAGGGAAGTGGGGGTGGGTTGGGAGACATAAATTTAACCACCAGAAAATTAGTCATGAACTTGAAATACTGGAACAGACAGAGAGGGGGAAAGAGCACTATTTTTGGAGGGTGCTCCAGAGGCTGACATCCCAGGCTAGGCAGGTGCTAGTTCCGTTGCCACAGACACAAAACACAACCTGCCCACAACATCCATGTGGCTAAGTGGCCGAGGACAAGGGTGAGCAGGAGGCATTTTGCAGAAAGGTGGCAATCATCACTCAGGATAGGGGTTATTACCCTGGAGAGACCGAAGATGACTGCCCTGGGATACCCCAGGGATGGATGGACCCCCCCTAGTAAAAGGGCGGACACCAGGAAAGCAAAGCCATCGCAGAGCCCAGACCTTTGCATACATAGTCCAAACAGCCATCTGGAGCAGCAAAATTTTAAAGACAACTGCATGGGATGGCGTTGAGCCCAAATCTAGAAGGCTTGGGTCTGCACTTCTTTGGAGGCCCAGGGCCAGGATAGAATGCCTTTAAGCATCCGCAAGGTACAGCTGCCTCACCTTTAACCCCTGTTTGTTGCAGGCAGGTGAGGGCGGGAGACAGGTGAGGGCGCAAGGAAGGAAGTTCAGACATGCAAGTAAGTTATGGGAAAGTACAAAGGATCAGATGAGAATAAATAAGCCCCCAAAGGTAGAAAGACCAGATAACCAGCTTCTCAGAGTCAAAAGAGAGAGAGTATGGTCCATGTGATTCAAGAGCAGAAAAAGCCTTTACGGAGAAACTGAATATAAATACTAGGACTGACCAGGATGAGAGGTAACTTTTTGGGAAGAGCAGCAATGTCAAGGATATGTAACAAAGTGACAATGACCAAGCAGACCCAGCCAGGCCTGCCATGTAAGGTTGTGCAGGTTGTGTTTTGCACAAAGACTTCCTCCAGCTGATAGGGTCAAATGGTGACTGAGGTTTAGTCCCCAAGTCCTGAGCTAGGAAAGCATCACTTTTTGAACACACCATCTTTTCATAATTCATGCAAAGGCATTTTAGATGTTAGAAGTCGGAGTGGAAGGAGGGGTACAAAGAAATATAAAACCTAAGGAAAAATAATTATGTACCCGAATGGAGGACTGGCTCCGGACTATAATAGCAGAGTGGTTGACCAGTTGGAACAATACCAGCTAGCAGACATAGAATGCTTACTTTGTGTCTAGTGCTACAATGGCACATGACAGATCATTACAGCGACTGGAAATGAAGTGGTTCCTATCAAAGGAAGACTCCAACACTAAATTAAAAAGCAGAACTGGAAACAGAGCAAGAGTAGCTAAAATAAAAGAAAATGAGGGGCGCCTGGGTGGCTTAGTGGGTTAAGCGTTTGCCTTCAGCTCAGGTCATGATCCCAGGGTCCTGGGATCGAGCCCCGCATCGGGCTCCCTGCTCTGCAGGAAGCCTGCTTCTCCCTCTCCCACTCCCCGCTGCTTGTGTGCTCTCTCTCTCTCTCCCTTCTGTCTGTCAAATAAATAATAAAATCTTAAAAAAAAAAAAGAAATGAAAATGAAAATAAAAGGCAACATAAAGTTAGAGTCATAAGATAAAAGACAGGCTTTCTGTGTGAAAATCAAATATAATTTTGCCCTGCAAGGGGTCTTAAGAATTCAAGGTTCCACCCCATTTTTTCCACTACTCAACACTTCATCTGCTTGGGTTACTAATACTGCCACTGGGATAATGAGAATGCCACTTTATGTGGACCTACTGTTTCAGGGAATTCAAATGCTCTCACGTGTACCAAGTCTAGCAGCACAGTGTTGTGCGAAGGCCAAGAACTCAGTTACAACAGGACCTCGACTAAAATTCCGGATCTTACCCCCTTGTCTAGATGACCTTAGGCAAGTAACCCACTCCCTCTGGATTTCAGTTGCTAAATCTCTAAAATGAAACACATACTCCCCATTTTACAGATGCTAAAACTAAGGCATGCAGAAGTGAAGTAATTGACAGGTGGTAGAGCAGGGATGCCTTTGACACTAGCCTAGAGCTGTCAGAACTTACACAGGGTCAGAATCATGCCCGTGGTATTACTGTTTTAAAGCTCCATATGAATTTCCATTCATTATCTCAAAAGAATTAGCACAAGAACATGTGTAATAAATGAAAGTTTATGTATCTCTAATGACAAATGCATCTTTCAGTTTGTCCAAAAGAAAGTCACACTGATAATAAATCAAAACTCTTTCCAAATTGTCCTAATGCTTTTAGTTGAGCATTTCCCAAAAATATGTAAATAGCTTATAAATGCTAATAAATAATCTACTCTCCGCATTATCAACCAGGCCTAAGTAAACTCTAGGGCTCAGAGATAAGTTTGCCTCAGTAATAATAAAGTTTTAATTTACCTACTCAAAGTCCCCATTAAATTAAAAGGTGGATTTTCCCTATAGTAGAACTATCTTGATTAAACATATTTACACTCAAATTGTGCCAAAACCAGAAAAGTCCAGGGCCCCTTAAATAACAGAACTTCAAATAAGCCCTTGCTATCAGTGAGCAGCTAGGTGGCTTTTCTGGACTAAGTTCCTCTAAGTGGAACAAACTGAAAAAGATGTTAACAATCGCAGGCAGGCACTGAAGTGCAGAAGAATATATTTAAACATCAAGACCTAGAGAACAGAACCCTCATCTGGAGAAGGAGGGTCTTTTATTGCCAAAGTCACTTTCAGAGATCAGACAACCAAAGAAATAAAAGGCTAACTTGCATTTTGGGAAGATATATTAAAAAGTACCATAACGACAAATGCACTCCCATAAAATTATTCTGTAATACAAAAATTCTGGCATAACTGGTTTGATCCAAAAAATCCAATGTAAGAGTAGCATTATTTAAGGTATCAGGTTTTTACTTTCTAAACTCTTGAGATCTAGACAAAAATTATTTTAAAATAGCATTAAAGAGAAACTTAACTAAGGACAATTTCCAATTCACAGATACAAGTTAGAAATCAAGCTACTCAATAAAGCATAATTAGGTAGAAATTAAGGGTTCTGATCACATGCATACATCAAATCTCAAAAGGAGCTACATAAAAATGAGCCCATAAGCCTAAAAAAAATCTGTAGGAATATGCATTAAATGGTATGTGGTTGTTGTTGAGGAGTGGGATTAGAAGTAGAATATATATTGCTTTCATGATCAGAAATACTCAAAATATATGGTGAGGTAGAAAATATAATGCTGGATGGAACAGGAAGAGAGGCAGGTTGATTTTATTTCCACCAGTTTATTATATATGAGCTCACTGTTAACCAAATGCAGGGCACTTCACTAGATGCAACAAGAAAAACCAAGATGAATCAACAAAATCAAAACACATGGCCTCAAAAAGCTCATGATCTAGGAGTAGAGGTAAAATACAGGTTCCAACAACTAAGTACAAAGCAGAATTCAAAATGTGCTATTGTACTAACAGTAAATACAGAATGGTAGAAGGGCAAGAGAGAAAAGAAATTAATTCTAGCTGAATGGAAATCAGGGAAGCTGACACAGGGAAGGATGGAGAGATTCTGGCAAGTGAATGATGAGAAAAGGGGAGAAAAAAGCCCAGTTCATATTGAGCAGTCACTATGTCCCAGGTACTGAGAAGTACTTTCATTCATTCATTCAATCAACCATTCATTCATTCAATCAATCAACGTTCATATTTGCCCTATAAGGAGGTACTATTATCCCTGCTTTACAAACCAGGAAGCTGAAGCTTGCTCAACCTTGCTCAAGCTCACATAACTAGTAAGCAGAAGAACCAGGACTGAACCAACTTTGTGTTCCTCATCACTCAGTTATGCTGCCCCTCTAGGCAAAGAAAAAACATCAAGATCTATAGGCCAGGAAAAAATAATGAACAAGGTCATAGAAGAAGAAGGAAACTTACATTTATTGAAGGGTATCTATGGATCAGCTGCTATATCTTCATACCTTTTATATGAAAATTTACTCACTTTTCCTGTGATATGATCATGATTACATCCATTTTAAGGCTGAGAAAACTAAGGTTTAGATAGGTCAAAAATCAGGCCAAACAGCTACTATGCAGCAAAACAGAAATTTAAATCAAGTCTGAGAGTCCAATCCTGGGGCAAGCCAGACAGATGGATAAAAGTGTCTCATTTAAGCCCCAAAACAACACTGTACATCTGGTAACATTGTTTTTCTCATTTTACAGCTAAGAAAACGAAAAATAAGATAAGGTATGTAACTTCTCCAAGGTCACAGAACTGGTAAGAGGTGGACCCAAAATTTAAGCCTGATTTCAGAGCCAGAATTCTGACCCTCTGGATAAAATGCCAGAAAGAGTAAATAGCCAAATCATGGACAGCCCCTAATGTCACACTTGGAATCCATCAGCTGTGCAAACTTACTGAAGATTTTCGGTGGGGAGAACATGATTAAATTACATTTTAGGAATAAAGTCCTTCAAGAGACATATCAAAATTAGATTCCTTGACACACAACGTTTAATAAGACATGGAGCATCTTACCTTTACAGCTTCTCAAATAAGGTTAATCACTGTTTCAATTAGGTATATTTAATTTACACAAGAAGGTCATCTCTGTAGTGGTTCTGCAAGCACTCAATTATGGTAACCCTCTTAAAGCGTCAAGCCCCAACTAGGTACTGTAATACTTGGCATAAACTACATTAGATTTTCCCATTATTCTATCTTTCTATAGATTTCTTTACATAGTGGTGTATAAATTGGAAGTTAAGTAATTGATAATTGAACCTGCCTTCTCAAAGCAAAACAGGAAGAGAGGGAGGGGGCCAGAAGATCAACAACTGAAATAGGTTTGCTTTTCACAATTCATTTTGCATTTTGGCTATCATGCCCAGCTAACCAGCCAGGAGGCCTAGGATTTTCCACTTCCAAAACAGGTTCAACATCCCACAGTGACAAGCAGAGTCTGACTCATCCTAACAGCCAGCATCAATTCTTAATGAGTCCCAGACCTCCCAAAGTCCTTTCTACTTTTCCTGCCAGTGAGTCCCTGGCCCCCTTTCCCTCTGTCCCAAATTCCTGAAGACCTTCTTCATTTCACCTCTTTTCTTTTAAATTGAGGTGTAACTGACATACAACGTTATATTCGTTTGTGGTGTGTAACATAGTGATTCGACATTTGTATACATTGCGAAATGGTCGTCACGGCAAGTCCAGTTACCGTCTGTCACCTTACAAAGTTAATACCATATTATTGACTGCATTCCCCATGCTGTACCCCATCCCCATGACTTATGTGTCTTATAACATGTACGTTTATACTTCTTAACCCCACCCCTTAAGAATCACTGCCAAGCCGTTCCACCAGGAGGCAGACACGCAGGTTTTGGTGGCTTTCTCCCGTCTTCCCTCCATCCTCACGTCTCCCCGGCTCGAACCTCCCCACTCACCAGGTGCAGGGCCAAGGGCAGCAGAAGCAGGAAGAGCCACAGGTAGAGGTGGCAACTGTTGGTAAACTCGCTCTGCTCCGGGTCGTGGTACCAACCGCCGGTAAGCGCGGCCCACACGCCCTGCCGGAGCAGCTGCAGCGCCTGGGACACCATGCCTGCGGCGCCCCGGGGCCGGCGCGCCCCGCTGCACGCCGCCCGCCGCTGCGGGTCCCCGGGCGCCCTCGGCTCTAACACCCAGGGCCCCGGGCGGCGCCGCCGCCGCCACCGCCGCCGCCGCCGCCGCCGCCGCCTCCCCCTCCTTCCGCCCCGCGACTGAAGCTCGAGCTGCTCTTCGGCCCGGACCCGCGAACCGCGGCGCCGGACCCGGCTGCTGCCGCGGGGCAGGTGGGCGCCATGTCCGAGGGAGGAAGGATTTTCCCATGGTGCTCAGAGGCGGCCGCTTAGAGGATGCTCCACAGGCTCCGCCCAGCGCCCGCCCAGACTCCCTCCTATAGGCCTGCGGGCGGGGTGGAAGCATTTCTGAGTCCCTCCAGCCTCTCTTCTTTGGCTCTGTCCGCAGCCCCCTCTTTTCCTCCCCATCCTCTTATTAGGGGGTCTGAACGGCTGAAAAAATAATGTTCTCATGCAGAAGAGACAAACCAAGACTCGTTCTTTTCCCTTTTCCCCTTTTGCTTCCTGCACCAAAAATATTTATGTAACCAAGATCCTGCCACACATCATTCAGTGTAATTTCTCCCCCCTGAACACTGCCTGCACAGATTCATTCTCCTTAATTAACCGCTGACCTCAGACGTTCAATAGTCAGCCTATGCCCTACCTGGGCCTTTGGCACTGACCTTTTCACCTCCCCGACCTTTTCCCCTCTTCCCCTCTGTTGTCCAACTTGACAGATAAAGAAGATAACCACCTTCCTGGAATAATTTCAAGAGCCTCAGTTCGACTTGTCTTTTTATATTTTGCTTAGAACATAATCCCAGTCATCAATCGACTACTTACAATGTTAGCCTAAGTCTTTCTGTACTGTTTAGATAGGAAGACCCACTAGAAGACATCAGGGAACTAATAATCTTTAAGCTTTTATATTATCTTATAGTAGATAAATTTCAAATTCTCTTCTGAAAGCGGGTTTTGGACAAGAACGAGATAAATGGGAACTCATCTTTAGAGTGAGGAAAGGAAACCCTCATTAGTCATTGATAACCAAGTAAATGAGTTTCAGATTCTTGCAGAGAACAGGTTTTGGAAAGGGAGGAGATAAAAAGGAACTTGTCTTGATTAGGAATGAGCAGAGGAAGCCCTGTGTGAGTTAGGGCCTTTGGGCAAGAGCAAGGATTAGAAGGTTCCATGGTCCCCAAACATGCCTTTCCCGTGTCCTCTGTTCCAAACACATCACATCTCTTCTCTGATATGTGCACCTGTGTATGCCCTGCCTATGTTTTGGTCTGCAGCAGCATTTGCTCATGGCTGTCTGAGCCAGGCCCATGAAAAGGCATGTCAGGCTTCCTATGCTGAAATGAAATAAGAGGAGGTCCATCCTGAGGAGCAGGTCTGGAACATGAAAGTCCACTGGGTGATAGCAAAAGTCTCACACTGGCATGTATGCCATCAGGCTTAACAACTTTTTCATCTGCTCTGCATTCATCTGCAGGAATGACTAACCAAAATGTAATAATGCTGCTTTCTGTGTTGGAATAATAATTTTTTCAAAGCCAAGAGGACGCTTGTGATATGGCTCGATGCTTGAAACCTACCAGGTGCTCTATAAATATTTAATGAACAAATGAACTGATCAACTCCACAGGAAGCCCCACACTAAAGGATCACTTTCATGTGCATGGGTCCAGGAGGAATGGCCGTGCAACAGGTCTGTTCCTGCATCGCAGGCGTGCCCTCATTCATTTGCGACCGATTCATCAAATATTTATTGAGCACCTTCTTTCTGCCAGTCATTTTGTTGCAGACCGAGAAAGCAAATATCAATAAAATATAATTCTTACCATTAAGGTGTGCACAGACTACAAGAGGAATCAGGCAAATCAAACAAGACTTGCAACAAAATGTTCTGTGTACTATAATAGAAGTGTATATATGTGTCCTGTGGTAGAAGGTCATCGAGAGGTCGTGATCCCTGATTGGACCTGAGAGGTGGGCCAGGCTGGAGAAAGCTGGAATCTGGAGGATGTGCAGCTGCTTCAGCAAACCCCACAACAGGCAATGGGGGAGGGGGCATAACAGGGGGGGTAACACATGAATACCCTGACTTCTCTTCTCCAGACTTCCAGTCTCCTACTTCTCCCTTCTGTTGGCCAAACCTACCTGGAAGTCATAGCGACCAGAAGCCCAGGGAATGTAGTTACCTGCAGTAAAGATCTGAGCAGGTGAAGGGAAAGGCAAAGTGATTTCTATAAAATGTAAATCGGACCTGGTTACCCCTTCTTAAAATGTTTTCCATCACATGCAGAAAAAAACAAACAAAAAAACAATTAAGCCTCCTCCAAGCCTTGACTTCACCAAATCCCTACAACCTCATCTCTGGAACCAAACTACTTATGTTATCTTTGCACGCACCGTGTTCCTTCATGCTTTTCTCCTTGTGCTGATACTGTTCCCTCAGCAAGGCAACATAGGTTCAACATATCTATCACACACACACACACACACACACACACACACACACACGCATGTGGGATTTTCATTGGGATTGTAGCTGAGTCTACTAGCCAATTTTTAGAGAATTGACATCTGGATGTTGAGCTTTTCCGTTGATGAACAAGATGTATCCCTTCATTTATTAAGACCTTTCAAAAACATTTGACAGATTTCTATGTAGAATTCTTGCACATTATTTATTGGCACTCCGTGTGTGCCATGATCTAATTGGCTAGGGCTGAGGGAAGCAATGTAAAACTGGAATATTATGGAACTGGGATTAACTGGGGTTGAAATATTAACATTTATATGGGAACTGGAACAGCACCCCTTCATGGCCAGAAGCATATCCAGGCTTCCTTCCATAGGAACTGCCTGCTAAGTAAAGTGTGTTTGTCTAGCAGTCCCTAATGTGGGCCATACAGCTGGGGCCAGGGCAGTGACTCAGCTATGTTTGAGTTACCACAACATAAGCACTGAGGTTAGGTGGATGGCTTGGCAGAGCAGTAAAATTCCTAATGTCCTTGGCTTCCCAAGGCTCTTTCACTACCTTGCCCATCAACTGCAACTTTAAATGGATACTGACACCCTAAAGATTGTTCCAGCAGAGGATGACAATATGGCTCTGCCAAAGAGCAGACCCTAGTGAACAGGCACTAGTAGTCTAGCGCCCTGGACAAGGAAAAGTTGATAGAAGCATCCATGCTAGCCTTTACCCTGGTGTGCCTGCCCACTGACCCTAGTGAAGAGGTCATTTTGCTGCTCAAGGATCCATGTTGTTCATCTGCCAACCCGCTTCTGGTTCATGGGCCCCAGTGAGGCTCATTCTTGCTCACTAACCATTCTGGATGAAAGATTCTTTGGGCTCCAAGAAGGCTCTGAATGTGGGCAAATGGAAGAAGCTGTATCAGCTATTGATTAATAGGATTTGTCATAGAGGTAATATTAGCTACCTTTCACAGTGGTAAAAGGAGGATTAATCCTCATTAATTTAGAGAACCTCATTTATAAATATGAGCAAAAAATAAAAATGTCTAAGTTATCAAAATAATTTAAAAAATCAAAACCTAACCATTCTAAGAAAATGGTCCCCACTAAAATAGGACACATGAGAAAACAAGAGAGGTCCTTAAAAATTATAATTAATAGGAGCACCTGGGTGGCTCAGTCGGTTGAGTATCTGACTCTTGGTTTCAGCTCAGGTCATGATCTCATGGGTTGTGAGATCGAGCCCCATGTCAGGCTCCGTGCTCAGCAGGGAGTTGGCTTGAAGTTTCTCTCCCTCTGCCCCACCTCCCCCACATTTTCTCTCTCTTTCTCTCTCATCTCTCAAAAATAAATAAGTCAATCTTAAAAAACTATAATTAATATTCTCCGTGAGATTTAAGGGAATATTGGATTGATTAAAAACAAAATAACAAGACATTAATAAAGAGGAGAAAATGGAAAGTAGAAGATAATTTTGGCTATTAACAGAGCTTGTGCTCATCACATACAAACATTTTCAGGAAACAGAGAAGGAAGAATGCTAATCAACTCATTCTATGAGGCAAGTATTTCCCTGATACCGAAACAGATGAAAATATGACAGGAAAAGAAAGCTACAGAGAATTCTTTATTCCTTTATAACAAAAGCAAAATCCTCAACAAAACTTTGGCACTCTGAATCCAATAACGTATAAAAAATATTAAATACCCTAATTTTATAGGATTCATCCCAGGGATTCAAGCTTGATTGAACATCCCAAAATCAATTAAGCATTTGAGTGTGACCCTAATGTCTGTGTTGCTGGGTACCACAAATACCTGCTACACTCTGGTGTACTCATCCTCAGAGCTACTGGAAAATATGTTTCATCAAAATGCGTTATGGACCACAGGGAACAAGCTATGGGAAAAAAGAAAGGGAAAATAAAAAAGAATTAGTGCAGAACAGCTCATAAAACAGCCTAGAGAGGAGGCGGAGCAAGATGGCGGAGGAGTAGGAGACCTAGATTTCGTCTGGTCTCAGGAATTCAGCTGAATAGGGATCAAACCATTCTGAACACCTACGAACTCAACAGGAGACCGAAGAAGAGAGTAGCAACAACTCTCTGAACAGAGAAGCGACCACTTACTGGAAGGTAGGACGTGCGGAGAAGTGAATCCGAGGCGATATTCGGGAGGATAGACGGCGGGGGAGGGGGCCTCCGCCGGCCGCTTCTGGCAAGTGCTAGAGCCGCGGAGCACAAAATCGGACCTTTTAGAAGTTGGCTCCGCGGAGGGACGTCGCTGCAGTGGCTAAGCGGGGGGTGGAATCCTCCCGGGACAGTGTGGTCTCAGGACCCTCGGGGTCACAGAGAGACCGGGGGTGCCTGAGTGCGGCAGAGCTCCCAGGTATCGGAGCAGGGAAGCCGGCTGCAGAGACGGAGCCGAGGCGCGGGCTCGCAGCTCGGGGTTGCCATAAACTGTGATCCGCGGCCCAGTCGGGCCACTGCTCCTCCAGCAGGGACCCAACAAG
>NW_027397814.1:0-1915 GCF_003265705.2 Callorhinus ursinus
TCCGCGGCCCAGTCGGGCCACTGCTCCTCCAGCAGGGACCCAACAAGTGGCAGATCCGGGGAGACTCCCCTTCCTCCCCCGGGAGGAGTGGCGCGGGAACGCACCGCAGGGATCTGCTGGGTTTGGAGACGCCACACGGGGTCGGGTGCCAGAGATAGAAACGCTCGGTCACAGGCCGGGTGAGCACGGAGTGCGGCCGGAGACCGGGGACACGGGAGTGACTGCTTTTCTCTGGGGGCGCACTGAGGAGCGGGGCCCGGAGTTCTCAGCTCCTCCGGGTGGAGATTGGGAGGCCACCATTTTCGCCCTGGTCCTCCAAAGCTGTACCGAGAGCTTGCAGGGAACAAAAGCTCCTGAGAGCAAACCCGAGGAGCTTGCTTAGCCCAGACTGACAAGGGCGGGGCAATTCCGCCTCCGGCAAAGACATTTGGGAACCACGGCAACAGGCCCCTCCCCCAGAAGATCAGCACGAACAGCCAGCGAGCCAAGACCAAGTTTACCGATCAAGGAGAACGGGAGAACTCCAGCACTAGGGGGAATACTGCACATAGAATTCATGGCTTTTTTTTACCATGATTCATTACTTCATCAAAGTTAATTTTTTTAACTGTTTTTTTTTTTAATTTTTCTTTTTCCCTTTTTCAACCAACATCTTATCAATCCCTTTTTAAAAAAAAAAACATTTTTTATTTTTCACTTTTAGAGTCATATTTTATCCCTTCATAGTAGTTACCCTTATTTTTGGCATATATATATAAGTTGTTCTCTCTTTAAAATTTTGAGATACCGTTTCTTCTAACAGATTAAAATATACCCTAAATCACTAGTGTATGGCTTTGTTCTAGTCTCCTGCCTGATCACATTCTCTCCCTTTTTTCTTTTATTTTTAATCTTCTTTCTTTTTTCAAACAACTTATCTTATCAATTCCTTTTATAAAATCTTTTATAATTTTCATCTTTACACTCATCTTCCATCCCTTCATTGTATCAACCCTTATTTTGTACATATATGTCTTTCTTCCTTTAAAATTTTAGGAGGCACTTTTTTCTAACAGACCAAAATACGCCCAAAATCTAGTGTGTGGCACTGATCTATGCACTAGCCTGATCATATTTGATCATATTCTGCTTTTTTTGTATTGTTCTGTTTTTGTTTTTGTCTTTTTTTTCTTTTTTTCTTTCTTTTTTCTTTCTTTCCCTTTCTTTTCCCCTAGTTTCAGGTCTTTCCTGAATTGTATACAGTATATTTGCTGGGGATGTTGTTAACCTGTTAGCATTTTGTTCTCTCATTCATCTATTCTCCTCTGGACAAAATGACAAGATGAAAAAAATCACCTCAGCAAAAAGAACAAGAGGTAGTACCGTCAGCCAGGGACCTACTCAATACGGACATTAGTACGATGTCGGACCTAGAGTTCAGAATCATGACTTTAAAGATACTAGCTGGGCTTGAAAAAAGCGTGGAAGTTATTAGAGAAACCCTTTCTGGAGAAATAAAAGAACTAAAATCTAACAAAGTCGAAATCAAAAAGGCTATTGATGAGGTGCAATCAAAAATGGGGGCACTAACTGCTAGGATAAATGAGGCAGAAGACAGAATCAGCGATATAGAAGCCCAAATGATGGAAAATAAAGAGGCTGAGAAAAAGAGAGAGAAACAACTACAGGATCACGAGGGCAGAATTCGAGAGATAAGTGATACGATAAGACGAAACATTAGAATAATTGGGATCCCAGAAGAAGAAGAAAGAGAGAGAGGGGCAGAAGGTATATTGGAGCAAATAATAGCAGAGAACTTCCCTAATGTGAGGAAGGAAACAGGCATCAAAATCCAGGAGGCACAGACAACCCCTCTCAAAATCAATAATAATAGGTCAACACCCGACATCTAATAGTAAAACTTACGAGTCTCAGA
>NW_027397814.1:2015-17466 GCF_003265705.2 Callorhinus ursinus
TGCAGCCAAGAATACTATATCCAGCTAGGCTGTCATTGAAAATAGAAAGAGAGATCAAAAGCTTCCAGAACAAACAAAAATTAAAGGAATTTGCAAACATGAAACCAGCCCTCCAAGAAATATTGAAAGGGGTCCTCTAAGCAAAGAGAGAGAGTAAAAGCAGCAGAGATCAGAAAGAAACACAGACAATATACAGTAACCGTCACCTTACAGGCAATACAATGGCACTAAATTCATTCCTTTCAATAGTTACCCTGAATGTAAATGGGCTAAATGCCCCAATCAAAAGGCACAGGCTATCAGATTGGATTAAAAAACAAGACCCATCCATATGCTGTCTGCAAGAGACTCATTTTAGACCCAAGGACACCCCCAGATTGAAAGTGAGGGGGTGGAAAACCATTTACCATGCTAATGGATACCAAAAGAAAGCTAGGGTGGCAATCCTTATATCAGACAAATTAGATTTTAAAACAAAGACTGTAATAAGAGATGAGGAAGGACACTATATCCTACTGAAAGGGTCTATCCAACAAGAAGATCTAACAATTGTAAATATCTATGCCCCGAACATGGGAGCAGCCAATTATATAAGGCAACTAATAACAAAAGCGAAGAAACACATTGACAACAATACAATAATAGTGGGGGACTTTAACACCCCCCTGACTGAAATGGACAGATCATCTAAGCAAAAGATCAACAAGGAAATAAAGACTTTAAATGACACACTGGACCAAATGGACTTCACAGACATATTCAGAACATTCCATCCCAAAGCAACGGAATACACATTCTTCTCTAGTGCCCATGGAACATTCTCCAGAATTGATCACATCCTAGGTCACAAATCAGGTCTCAATCGGTACCAAAAGATTGGGATCATTCCCTGCATATTTTCAGACCACAATGCTTTGAAACTAGAACTCAACCACAAGAGGAAAGTCGGAAAGAACTCAAATACATGGAGGCTAAAGAGCATCCTACTAAAGAATGAATGGGTCAACCAAGAAATTAAAGAAGAATTAAAAAAATTCATGGAAACCAATGAAAATGAAAACACAACTGTTCAAAATCTTTGGGATACAGCAAAGGCAGTCCTGAGAGGAAAGTATATAGCAATACAAGCCTTTCTCAAGAAACAAGAAAGGTCTCAAATACACAACCTAACCCTACACCTAAAGGAGCTGGAGATAGAACAGCAAATAAAGCCTAAACCCAGCAGGAGAAGAGAAATAATAAAGATCAAAGCAGAAATCAATGAACTAGAAACCAAAAGAACAGTAGAACAGATCAACGAAACTAGGAGCTGGTTCTTTGAAAGAATTAACAAGATTGATAAACCCCTGGCCAGACTGATCCAAAAGAAAAGAGAAATGACCCAAATCAACAAAATCATGAATGAAAGAGGAGAGATCACAACCAACACCAAAGAAATACAAACAATTATAAGAACATATTATGAGCAACTCTATGCCAGCAAATTAGATAACCTGGAAGAAATGGGTGCATTCCTAGAGATGTATCAACTACCAAAATTGAACCAGGAAGAAATAGAAAACCTGAACAGACCTAGAGCCACTAAGGAAATTGAAGCAGTCATCAAAAATCTCCCAAGAAACAAAAGCCCAGGGCCAGATGGCTTCCCAGGGGAATTCTATCAGACATTTAAAGAAGAATTAATACCTATTCTCCTGAAACTGTTCCAAAAAATAGAAATGGAAGGAAAACTTCCGAACTCATTTTATGAGGCCAGCATTACCTTGATCCCAAAACCAGACAAAGACCCCATCAAAAAGGAGAATTACAGACCAATATCCTTGATGAACGTGGATGCAAAAATTCTCACCAAAATACTAGCCAGTAGGATCCAACAGTACATTAAAAGGATTATTCACCACGACCAAGTGGGATTTATCCCTGGGCTGCAAGGCTGGTTCAACATCCGCAAATCAATCAACGTGATATAATACATTAACAAAAGAAAGAACAAGAATCATATGATCCTCTCAATAGATGCAGAAAAAGCATTTGACAAAGTACAGCATCCTTTCTTGATCAAAACTCTTCAGAGTATAGGGTTAGAGGGTACATACCTCAATATCATAAAAGCCATCTATGAAAAACCTACAACAAAAATCATTCTCAATGGGGAAAGGCTGAGAGCTTTTCCCCTAAGGTCAGGAAAGCGGCTGGGATGTCCACTCTCACCACTGCTATTCAAGATAGTATTAGAAGTCCTATCCACAGCAATCAGACACCAAAAAGAAATCAAAGGCGTCCAAATCGGCAAAGAGGAAGTCAAACTCTCACTCTTTGCAGACGATATGATACTGTATGTGGAAAACCCAAAAGACTCCACCCCAAAACTGCTAGAACTCATACAGGAATTCAGTAAAGTAGCAGGGTATAAAATCAATGCACAGAAATCAGTGGCATTCCTATACACCAAGAACAAGACAGAAGAGAGACAAATCAAGGAGTCGATCCCATTTACAATTGCACCCAAAACCATAAGATACCTAGGAATAAATTTAACCAAAGAGGCAAAGGATCTGTACTCAGAAAACTATAAAATACTCATGAAAGAAATTGAAGAAGACACAAAGAAATGGAAAAATGTTCCATGCTCATGGATTGGGAGAACCAACATTGTGAAGATGTCCATGCTACCGAGAGCAATCTACATATTCAATGCAATCCCCATCAAAATACCATCCACTTTTTTCAAAGAAATGGAACAAATAATCCTAAAATTTGTATGGAACCAGAAGAGACCCCGAATAGCCAAAGGAATTATTGAAAAAGAAAAGCAAAGCTGGCAGCATCACAACTCCGGACTTCCAGCTCTATTACAAAGCTGTCATCAACAAGACAGTATGGTACTGGCACAAAAACAGACACATAGATCAATGGAACAGAATCGAGAGCCCAGAAATCGACCTTCAACTCTATGGTCAACTCATCTTTGACAAATCAGGAAAGAATGTCCAATGGCAAAAAGACAGTCTCTTCAACAAATGGTGTTGGGAAAATTGGACAGCCACATGCAGAAGAATGAACCTGGACCATTTCCTTACACCACACACAAAAATAGAGTCCAAATGGTTGAAAGACCTAAACGTGAGACAGGAGTCCATCAAAATCCTAAAGGAGAACACAGGTAGCAACCTCTTCGACCTCAGCCGCAGCAACTTCTTCCTAGAAACATCGCCAAAGGCAAGGGAAGCAAGGGCAAAAATGAACTATTGGGATTTCATCAAGATAAAAAGCTTTTGCACAGTAAAAGAAACAGTCCACAAAACCAAAAGACAACAGACAGAATGGGAGAAAATATTTGCAAATGACATATCAGATAAAGGGCTAGTATCCAAAATCTATAAAGAACTTATCAAACTCAACACCTAAAGAACAAATAATCCAATCAAGAAACGGGCAGAAGATATCCAAATGGCCAACAGACACATGAAAAAGTACTCCACATCGCTCGGCATCAGGGAAATCCAAATCAAAACCTCAATGAGATACCACCTCACACCAGTCAGAATGGCTAAAATTAACAAGTCAGGAAACGACAGATGTTGGCGGGGATGCGGAGAAAGGGGAACCTTCCTACGCTGTTGGTGGGGATGCAAGCTGGTGCAACCCCTCTGGAAAACAGTATGGAGGTTCCTCAAAAGTTGAAAATAGAGCTACCATCCGATCCAGCAATTGCACTACTGGGTATTTACCACAAAGATACAAATGTAGGGATCCGAAGGGGTACGTGCATCCCAATGTTTATAGCAGCAATGTCCACAATAGCCCAACTGTGGAAAGAGCCAAGATGTCCATCGACAGATGAATGGATAAAGAAGATGTGGTATATATACACAATGGAATATTATGCAGCCATCAAAAGGAATGAGATCTTGCCATTTGCAACAATGTGGATGGAACTGGAGGGTGTTATGCTGAGTGAAATAAGTCAATCAGAGAAAGACATGTATCATATGACCTCACTGATATGAGGAATTCTTAATCTCAGGAAACAAACTGAGTGTTGCTGGAGTGGTGGGGGGTGGGAGGGATGGGGTGGCTGGGTGATAGACATTGGGGAGGGTATGTGCTATGGTGAGCGCTGTGAATTGTGCAAGACTGTTGAATCACAGATCTGTACTTCTGAAACAAATAATGCAACATATCTTAAGAAAAAAGAAAAAGAAGAAGATAGCAGGAGGGGAAGAATGAAGGGGAGTAAGTCAGAGGGGTAGATGAACCATGAGAGAGGATGGACTCTGAAAAACAAACTGAAGGTTCTAGAGGGGAGGAGGGTAGGGGGATGGATTAGCCTGGTGACGGGTATTAAAGAGGGCACATTCTGCATGGAGCACTGGGTGTTATGCACAAACAATGAATCATGGAATACTACATCAAAAACTAATGATGTAATGTATGGTGATTAACATAACAATAAAAAATTTAAAAAATAATAATAAATAGAAAAATCTTTTAAAAATAAAATAAAGTACAGAGTAAAGAAAAAAAGAAAAGAAAACAAGGGGAAAATCTGAGTACCCCTAAGAACTGTCCATTTTATTCTTCCATCGGATGTGGGAAAGCGGTTCAGACAGGATAAAGTGGTTAATACTTAAAAGTAACCATCTGAGAGACCAAGAGGTTAAAATCAGGAAAACAATCATCACTTGATAAGTGTCAACTTCCCTGCAAAAAACCCAAACAAATTAAAAAACAAATAAACAACAACAACAATAAAAAACCATCAAGGGTATTAAAGTATTAGACATCACAACTGGAAAAACTAATGATATATCTGAGGAGAGCAGCATCCAAATATATCTAGTTACTAATTGGGGAGAAATCTCAAAAAGCTCTAAAGGGAAGTGGGGGTGGTTTGGGAGACATAAATTTAACCACCAGAAAATTAGTCATGAACTTGAAATACTGGAACAGACAGAGAGGGGGAAAGAGCACTATTTTTGGAAGGTGCTCCAGAGGCTGACATCCCAGGCTAGGCAGGTGCTAGTTCCGTTGCCACAGACACAAAACACAACCTGCCCACAACATCCATGTGGCTAAGTGGCCGAGGACAAGGGTGAGCAGGAGGCATTTTGCAGAAAGGTGGCAATCATCACTCAGGATAGGGGTTATTACGCTGGAGAGACCGAAGATGACTGCCCTGGGATACCCCAGGGATGGACGGACCCCCCCTAGTAAAAGGGCGGACACCAGGAAAGCAAAGCCATCGCAGAGCCCAGACCTTTGCATACATAGTCCAAACAGCCATCTGGAGCAGCAAAATTTTAAAGACAACTGCATGGGATGGCGTTGAGCCCAAATCTAGAAGGCTTGGGTCTGCACTTCTTTGGAGGCCCAGGGCCAGGATAGAATGCCTTTAAGCATCCGCAAGGTACAGCTGCCTCACCTTTAACCCCTGTTTGTTGCAGGCAGGTGAGGGCGGGAGACAGGTGAGGGCGCAAGGAAGGAAGTTCAGACATGCAAGTAAGTTATGGGAAAGTACAAAGGATCAGATGAGAATAAATAAGCCCCCAAAGGTAGAAAGACCAGATAACCAGCTTCTCAGAGTCAAAAGAGAGAGAGTATGGTCCATGTGATTCAAGAGCAGAAAAAGCCTTTACGGAGAAACTGAATATAAATACTAGGACTGACCAGGATGAGAGGTAACTTTTTGGGAAGAGCAGCAATGTCAAGGATATGTAACAAAGTGACAATGACCAAGCAGACCCAGCCAGGCCTGCCATGTAAGGTTGTGCAGGTTGTGTTTTGCACAAAGACTTCCTCCAGCTGATAGGGTCAAATGGTGACTGAGGTTTAGTCCCCAAGTCCTGAGCTAGGAAAGCATCACTTTTTGAACACACCATCTTTTCATAATTCATGCAAAGGCATTTTAGATGTTAGAAGTCGGAGTGGAAGGAGGGGTACAAAGAAATATAAAACCTAAGGAAAAATAATTATGTACCCGAATGGAGGACTGGCTCCGGACTATAATAGCAGAGTGGTTGACCAGTTGGAACAATACCAGCTAGCAGACATAGAATGCTTACTTTGTGTCTAGTGCTACAATGGCACATGACAGATCATTACAGCGACTGGAAATGAAGTGGTTCCTATCAAAGGAAGACTCCAACACTAAATTAAAAAGCAGAACTGGAAACAGAGCAAGAGTAGCTAAAATAAAAGAAAATGAGGGGCGCCTGGGTGGCTTAGTGGGTTAAGCGTTTGCCTTCAGCTCAGGTCATGATCCCAGGGTCCTGGGATCGAGCCCCGCATCGGGCTTCCTGCTCTGCAGGAAGCCTGCTTCTCCCTCTCCCACTCCCCGCTGCTTGTGTGCTCTCTCTCTCTCTCCCTTCTGTCTGTCAAATAAATAATAAAATCTTTAAAAAAAAAAGAAATGAAAATGAAAATAAAAGGCAACATAAAGTTAGAGTCATAAGATAAAAGACAGGCTTTCTGTGTGAAAATCAAATATAATTTTGCCCTGCAAGGGGTCTTAAGAATTCAAGGTTCCACCCCATTTTTTCCACTACTCAACACTTCATCTGCTTGGGTTACTAATACTGCCACTGGGATAATGAGAATGCCACTTTATGTGGACCTACTGTTTCAGGGAATTCAAATGCTCTCACGTGTACCAAGTCTAGCAGCACAGTGTTGTGCGAAGACCAAGAACTCAGTTACAACAGGACCTCGACTAAAATTCCGGATCTTACCCCCTTGTCTAGATGACCTTAGGCAAGTAACCCACTCCCTCTGGATTTCAGTTGCTAAATCTCTAAAATGAAACACATACTCCCCATTTTACAGATGCTAAAACTAAGGCATGCAGAAGTGAAGTAATTGACAGGTGGTAGAGCAGGGATGCCTTTGACACTAGCCTAGAGCTGTCAGAACTTACACAGGGTCAGAATCATGCCCGTGGTATTACTGTTTTAAAGCTCCATATGAATTTCCATTCATTATCTCAAAAGAATTAGCACAAGAACATGTGTAATAAATGAAAGTTTATGTATCTCTAATGACAAATGCATCTTTCAGTTTGTCCAAAAGAAAGTCACACTGATAATAAATCAAAACTCTTTCCAAATTGTCCTAATGCTTTTAGTTGAGCATTTCCCAAAAATATGTAAATAGCTTATAAATGCTAATAAATAATCTACTCTCCGCATTATCAACCAGGCCTAAGTAAACTCTAGGGCTCAGAGATAAGTTTGCCTCAGTAATAATAAAGTTTTAATTTACCTACTCAAAGTCCCCATTAAATTAAAAGGTGGATTTTCCCTATAGTAGAACTATCTTGATTAAACATATTTACACTCAAATTGTGCCAAAACCAGAAAAGTCCAGGGCCCCTTAAATAACAGAACTTCAAATAAGCCCTTGCTATCAGTGAGCAGCTAGGTGGCTTTTCTGGACTAAGTTCCTCTAAGTGGAACAAACTGAAAAAGATGTTAACAATTGCAGGCAGGCACTGAAGTGCAGAAGAATATATTTAAACATCAAGACCTAGAGAACAGAACCCTCATCTGGAGAAGGAGGGTCTTTTATTGCCAAAGTCACTTTCAGAGATCAGACAACCAGAGAAATAAAAGGCTAACTTGCATTTTGGGAAGATATATTAAAAAGTACCATAACGACAAATGCACTCCCATAAAATTATTCTGTAATACAAAAATTCTGGCATAACTGGTTTGATCCAAAAAATCCAATGTAAGAGTAGCATTATTTAAGGTATCAGGTTTTTACTTTCTAAACTCTTGAGATCTAGACAAAAATTATTTTAAAATAGCATTAAAGAGAAACTTAACTAAGGACAATTTCCAATTCACAGATACAAGTTAGAAATCAAGCTACTCAATAAAGCATAATTAGGTAGAAATTAAGGGTTCTGATCACATGCATACATCAAATCTCAAAAGGAGCTACATAAAAATGAGCCCATAAGCCTAAAAAAAATCTGTAGGAATATACATTAAATGGTATGTGGTTGTTGTTGAGGAGTGGGATTAGAAGTAGAATATATATTGCTTTCATGATCAGAAATACTCAAAATATATGGTGAGGTAGAAAATATAATGCTGGATGGAACAGGAAGAGAGGCAGGTTGATTTTATTTCCACCAGTTTATTATATATGAGCTCACTGTTAACCAAATGCAGGGCACTTCACTAGATGCAACAAGAAAAACCAAGATGAATCAACAAAATCAAAACACATGGCCTCAAAAAGCTCATGATCTAGGAGTAGAGGTAAAATACAGGTTCCAACAACTAAGTACAAAGCAGAATTCAAAATGTGCTATTGTACTAACAGTAAATACAGAATGGTAGAAGGGCAAGAGAGAAAAGAAATTAATTCTAGCTGAATGGAAATCAGGGAAGCTGACACAGGGAAGGATGGAGAGATTCTGGCAAGTGAATGATGAGAAAAGGGGAGAAAAAAGCCCAGTTCATATTGAGCAGTCACTATGTCCCAGGTACTGAGAAGTACTTTCATTCATTCATTCAATCAACCATTCATTCATTCAATCAATCAACGTTCATATTTGCCCTATAAGGAGGTACTATTATCCCTGCTTTACAAACCAGGAAGCTGAAGCTTGCTCAACCTTGCTCAAGCTCACATAACTAGTAAGCAGAAGAACCAGGACTGAACCAACTTTGTGTTCCTCATCACTCAGTTATGCTGCCCCTCTAGGCAAAGAAAAAACATCAAGATCTATAGGCCAGGAAAAAATAATGAACAAGGTCATAGAAGAAGAAGGAAACTTACATTTATTGAAGGGTATCTATGGATCAGCTGCTATATCTTCATACCTTTTATATGAAAATTTACTCACTTTTCCTGTGATATGATCATGATTACATCCATTTTAAGGCTGAGAAAACTAAGGTTTAGATAGGTCAAAAATCAGGCCAAACAGCTACTATGCAGCAAAACAGAAATTTAAATCAAGTCTGAGAGTCCAATCCTGGGGCAAGCCAGACAGATGGATAAAAGTGTCTCATTTAAGCCCCAAAACAACACTGTACATCTGGTAACATTGTTTTTCTCATTTTACAGCTAAGAAAACGAAAAATAAGATAAGGTATGTAACTTCTCCAAGGTCACAGAACTGGTAAGAGGTGGACCCAAAATTTAAGCCTGATTTCAGAGCCAGAATTCTGACCCTCTGGATAAAATGCCAGAAAGAGTAAATAGCCAAATCATGGACAGCCCCTAATGTCACACTTGGAATCCATCAGCTGTGCAAACTTACTGAAGATTTTCGGTGGGGAGAACATGATTAAATTACATTTTAGGAATAAAGTCCTTCAAGAGACATATCAAAATTAGATTCCTTGACACACAACGTTTAATAAGACATGGAGCATCTTACCTTTACAGCTTCTCAAATAAGGTTAATCACTGTTTCAATTAGGTATATTTAATTTACACAAGAAGGTCATCTCTGTAGTGGTTCTGCAAGCACTCAATTATGGTAACCCTCTTAAAGCGTCAAGCCCCAACTAGGTACTGTAATACTTGGCATAAACTACATTAGATTTTCCCATTATTCTATCTTTCTATAGATTTCTTTACATAGTGGTGTATAAATTGGAAGTTAAGTAATTGATAATTGAACCTGCCTTCTCAAAGCAAAACAGGAAGAGAGGGAGGGGGCCAGAAGATCAACAACTGAAATAGGTTTGCTTTTCACAATTCATTTTGCATTTTGGCTATCATGCCCAGCTAACCAGCCAGGAGGCCTAGGATTTTCCACTTCCAAAACAGGTTCAACATCCCACAGTGACAAGCAGAGTCTGACTCATCCTAACAGCCAGCATCAATTCTTAATGAGTCCCAGACCTCCCAAAGTCCTTTCTACTTTTCCTGCCAGTGAGTCCCTGGCCCCCTTTCCCTCTGTCCCAAATTCCTGAAGACCTTCTTCATTTCACCTCTTTTCTTTTAAATTGAGGTGTAACTGACATACAACGTTATATTCGTTTGTGGTGTGTAACATAGTGATTCGACATTTGTATACATTGCGAAATGGTCGTCACGGCAAGTCCAGTTACCGTCTGTCACCTTACAAAGTTAACACCATATTATTGACTGCATTCCCCATGCTGTACCCCATCCCCATGACTTATGTGTCTTATAACATGTACGTTTATACTTCTTAACCCCACCCCTTAAGAATCACTGCCAAGCCGTTCCACCAGGAGGCAGACACGCAGGTTTTGGTGGCTTTCTCCCGTCTTCCCTCCATCCTCACGTCTCCCCGGCTCGAACCTCCCCACTCACCAGGTGCAGGGCCAAGGGCAGCAGAAGCAGGAAGAGCCACAGGTAGAGGTGGCAACTGTTGGTAAACTCGCTCTGCTCCGGGTCGTGGTACCAGCCGCCGGTAAGCGCGGCCCACACGCCCTGCCGGAGCAGCTGCAGCGCCTGGGACACCATGCCTGCGGCGCCCCGGGGCCGGCGCGCCCCGCTGCACGCCGCCCGCCGCTGCGGGTCCCCGGGCGCCCTCGGCTCTAACACCCAGGGCCCCGGGCGGCGCCGCCGCCGCCACCGCCGCCGCCGCCGCCGCCGCCGCCTCCCCCTCCTTCCGCCCCGCGACTGAAGCTCGAGCTGCTCTTCGGCCCGGACCCGCGAACCGCGGCGCCGGACCCGGCTGCTGCCGCGGGGCAGGTGGGCGCCATGTCCGAGGGAGGAAGGATTTTCCCATGGTGCTCAGAGGCGGCCGCTTAGAGGATGCTCCACAGGCTCCGCCCAGCGCCCGCCCAGACTCCCTCCTATAGGCCTGCGGGCGGGGTGGAAGCATTTCTGAGTCCCTCCAGCCTCTCTTCTTTGGCTCTGTCCGCAGCCCCCTCTTTTCCTCCCCATCCTCTTATTAGGGGGTCTGAACGGCTGAAAAAATAATGTTCTCATGCAGAAGAGACAAACCAAGACTCGTTCTTTTCCCTTTTCCCCTTTTGCTTCCTGCACCAAAAATATTTATGTAACCAAGATCCTGCCACACATCATTCAGTGTAATTTCTCCCCCCTGAACACTGCCTGCACAGATTCATTCTCCTTAATTAACCGCTGACCTCAGACGTTCAATAGTCAGCCTATGCCCTACCTGGGCCTTTGGCACTGACCTTTTCACCTCCCCGACCTTTTCCCCTCTTCCCCTCTGTTGTCCAACTTGACAGATAAAGAAGATAACCACCTTCCTGGAATAATTTCAAGAGCCTCAGTTCGACTTGTCTTTTTATATTTTGCTTAGAACATAATCCCAGTCATCAATCGACTACTTACAATGTTAGCCTAAGTCTTTCTGTACTGTTTAGATAGGAAGACCCACTAGAAGACATCAGGGAACTAATAATCTTTAAGCTTTTATATTATCTTATAGTAGATAAATTTCAAATTCTCTTCTGAAAGCGGGTTTTGGACAAGAACGAGATAAATGGGAACTCATCTTTAGAGTGAGGAAAGGAAACCCTCATTAGTCATTGATAACCAAGTAAATGAGTTTCAGATTCTTGCAGAGAACAGGTTTTGGAAAGAGAGGAGATAAAAAGGAACTTGTCTTGATTAGGAATGAGCAGAGGAAGCCCTGTGTGAGTTAGGGCCTTTGGGCAAGAGCAAGGATTAGAAGGTTCCATGGTCCCCAAACATGCCTTTCCCGTGTCCTCTGTTCCAAACACATCACATCTCTTCTCTGATATGTGCACCTGTGTATGCCCTGCCTATGTTTTGGTCTGCAGCAGCATTTGCTCATGGCTGTCTGAGCCAGGCCCATGAAAAGGCATGTCAGGCTTCCTATGCTGAAATGAAATAAGAGGAGGTCCATCCTGAGGAGCAGGTCTGGAACATGAAAGTCCACTGGGTGATAGCAAAAGTCTCACACTGGCATGTATGCCATCAGGCTTAACAACTTTTTCATCTGCTCTGCATTCATCTGCAGGAATGACTAACCAAAATGTAATAATGCTGCTGTGTTGGAATAATAATTTTTTCAAAGCCAAGAGGACGCTTGTGATATGGCTCGATGCTTGAAACCTACCAGGTGCTCTATAAATATTTAATGAACAAATGAACTGATCAACTCCACAGGAAGCCCCACACTAAAGGATCACTTTCATGTGCATGGGTCCAGGAGGAATGGCCGTGCAACAGGTCTGTTCCTGCATCGCAGGCGTGCCCTCATTCATTTGCGACCGATTCATCAAATATTTATTGAGCACCTTCTTTCTGCCAGTCATTTTGTTGCAGACCGAGAAAGCAAATATCAATAAAATATAATTCTTACCATTAAGGTGTGCACAGACTACAAGAGGAATCAGGCAAATCAAACAAGACTTGCAACAAAATGTTCTGTGTACTATAATAGAAGTGTATATATGTGTCCTGTGGTAGAAGGTCATCGAGAGGTCGTGATCCCTGATTGGACCTGAGAGGTGGGCCAGGCTGGAGAAAGCTGGAATCTGGAGGATGTGCAGCTGCTTCAGCAAACCCCACAACAGGCAATGGGGGAGGGGGTGTAACAGGGGGGGTAACACATGAATACCCTGACTTCTCTTCTCCAGACTTCCAGTCTCCTACTTCTCCCTTCTGTTGGCCAAACCTACCTGGAAGTCATAGCGACCAGAAGCCCAGGGAATGTAGTTACCTGCAGTAAAGATCTGAGCAGGTGAAGGGAAAGGCAAAGTGATTTCTATAAAATGTAAATCGGACCTGGTTACCCCTTCTTAAAATGTTTTCCATCACATGCAGAAAAAAAACAAACAAAAAAACAATTAAGCCTCCTCCAAGCCTTGACTTCACCAAATCCCTACAACCTCATCTCTGGAACCAAACTACTTATGTTATCTTTGCACACACCGTGTTCCTTCATGCTTTTCTCCTTGTGCTGATACTGTTCCCTCAGCAAGGCAACATAGGTTCAACATATCTATCACACACACACACACACACACACACACACACACACACGCATGTGGGATTTTCATTGGGATTGTAGCTGAGTCTACTAGCCAATTTTTAGAGAATTGACATCTGGATGTTGAGCTTTTCCGTTGATGAACAAGATGTATCCCTTCATTTATTAAGACCTTTCAAAAACATTTGACAGATTTCTATGTAGAATTCTTGCACATTATTTATTGGCACTCCGTGTGTGCCATGATCTAATTGGCTAGGGCTGAGGGAAGCAATGTAAAACTGGAATATTATGGAACTGGGATTAACTGGGGTTGAAATATTAACATTTATATGGGAACTGGAACAGCACCCCTTCATGGCCAGAAGCATATCCAGGCTTCCTTCCATAGGAACTGCCTGCTAAGTAAAGTGTGTTTGTCTAGCAGTCCCTAATGTGGGCCATACAGCTGGGGCCAGGGCAGTGACTCAGCTATGTTTGAGTTACCACAACATAAGCACTGAGGTTAGGTGGATGGCTTGGCAGAGCAGTAAAATTCCTAATGTCCTTGGCTTCCCAAGGCTCTTTCACTACCTTGCCCATCAACTGCAACTTTAAATGGATACTGACACCCTAAAGATTGTTCCAGCAGAGGATGACAATATGGCTCTGCCAAAGAGCAGACCCTAGTGAACAGGCACTAGTAGTCTAGCGCCCTGGACAAGGAAAAGTTGATAGAAGCATCCATGCTAGCCTTTACCCTGGTGTGCCTGCCCACTGACCCTAGTGAAGAGGTCATTTTGCTGCTCAAGGATCCATGTTGTTCATCTGCCAACCCGCTTCTGGTTCATGGGCCCCAATGAGGCTCATTCTTGCTCACTAACTATTCTGGATGAAAGATTCTTTGGGCTCCAAGAAGGCTCTGAATGTGGGCAAATGGAAGAAGCCGTATCAGCTATTGATTAATAGGATTTGTCATAGAGGTAATATTAGCTACCTTTCACAGTGGTAAAAGGAGGATTAATCCTCATTAATTTAGAGAACCTCATTTATAAATATGAGCAAAAAATAAAAATGTCTAAGTTATCAAAATAATTTAAAAAATCAAAACCTAACCATTCTAAGAAAATGGTCCCCACTAAAATAGGACACATGAGAAAACAAGAGAGGTCCTTAAAAATTATAATTAATAGGAGCACCTGGGTGGCTCAGTCGGTTGAGTATCTGACTCTTGGTTTCAGCTCAGGTCATGATCTCATGGGTTGTGAGATCAAGCCCCATGTCAGGCTCCGTGCTCAGCAGGGAGTTGGCTTGAAGTTTCTCTCCCTCTGCCCCTCCTCCCCCACATTTTCTCTCTCTTTCTCTCTCATCTCTCAAAAATAAATAAGTCAATCTTAAAAAACTATAATTAATATTCTCCGTGAGATTTAAGGGAATATTGGATTGATTAAAAACAAAATAACAAGGCATTAATAAAGAGGAGAAAATGGAAAGTAGAAGATAATTTTGGCTATTAACAGAGCTTGTGCTCATCACATACAAACATTTTCAGGAAACAGAGAAGGAAGAATGCTAATCAACTCATTCTATGAGGCAAGTATTTCCCTGATACCGAAACAGATGAAAATATGACAGGAAAAGAAAGCTACAGAGAATTCTTTATTCCTTTATAACAAAAGCAAAATCCTCAACAAAACTTTGGCACTCTGAATCCAATAACGTATAAAAAATATTAAATACCCTAATTTTATAGGATTCATCCCAGGGATTCAAGCTTGATTGAACATCCCAAAATCAATTAAGCATTTGAGTGTGACCCTAATGTCTGTGTTGCTGGGTACCACAAATACCTGCTACACTCTGGTGTACTCATCCTCAGAGCTACTGGAAAATATGTTTCATCAAAATGCGTTATGGACCACAGGGAACAAGCTATGGGAAAAAAGAAAGGGAAAATAAAAAAGAATTAGTGCAGAACAGCTCATAAAACAGCCTAGAGAGGAGGCGGAGCAAGATGGCGGAGGAGTAGGAGACCTAGATTTCGTCTGGTCTCAGGAATTCAGCTGAATAGGGATCAAACCATTCTGAACACCTACGAACTCAACAGGAGACCGAAGAAGAGAGTAGCAACAACTCTCTGAACAGAGAAGCGACCACTTACTGGAAGGTAGGACGTGCGGAGAAGTGAATCCGAGGCGATATTCGGGAGGATAGACGGCGGGGGAGGGGGCCTCCGCCGGCCGCTTCTGGCAAGTGCTAGAGCCGCGGAGCACAAAATCGGACCTTTTAGAAGTTGGCTCCGCGGAGGGACGTCGCTGCAGTGGCTAAGCGGGGGGTGGAATCCTCCCGGGACAGTGTGGTCTCAGGACCCTCGGGGTCACAGAGAGACCGGGGGTGCCTGAGTGCGGCAGAGCTCCCAGGTATCGGAGCAGGGAAGCCGGCTGCAGAGACGGAGCCGAGGCGCGGGCTCGCAGCTCGGGGTTGCCATAAACTGTGATCCGCGGCCCAGTCGGGCCACTGCTCCTCCAGCAGGGACCCAACAAG
>NW_027397815.1:0-17443 GCF_003265705.2 Callorhinus ursinus
GGAGTGTGACTGTGGACCTGACTGTGGTAATAACCCATGCTGTGACCAAACATGTAGGCTGAAGGAGCATGCACAGTGTAGTGATGGACTATGCTGTTTTAATTGCCAGTTGAGACATAAGGGCTTCATGTGTCGTTCTGCTTTTGGAGAGTGTGACCTCCCAGAGTATTGTGATGGTACTTCTAGAGAATGCCCCAGAGACCACTATAAGCAAGATGGTACATCGTGTGATATAATTCACTATTGTTTTATGGGCCGGTGTAAGAACCCTGATACTCAGTGCATGGATATATATGGGTTCCCAGCAAGGTCAGCCCCAGAAAACTGTTATATTTTTATGAACACCAAAGGGACCCGGTTTGGAAACTGTGGCTTTGGGGCCTCACCTAGTTCAAAATATGTTAAGTGTTTTGATGAGAATATATTTTGTGGGAAACTTGTATGTACAAATATTAGACAGATACCAGCAATCAAACACCACCATACATTGATCCAGGTCCCTCATGAAAAAGACTTCTGCTGGAGCATGGATGCCTATAATGATATTGATATCCCTGATGACGGAGATGTGGACACTGGCACCCTTTGTGCCCCACACAAAGTCTGCGTGAATTACTCCTGCATTGATCGTGCTGTGTTCAAGTATGACTGTGAACCAAAAGAGATGTGTAATGGGAGAGGAGTTTGCAATGATTTAAGGCACTGCCATTGTGAGGAGGGCTATGCCCCCCCTGACTGCAAAGCTCCAGGAAATGGGGGTAGTGTGGACAGTGGTGCCCCTGGCAAATCACCTAATGAAAATCTAAGTGCAGGAGGAAGTGGCATTATTACTAAACGTAAGAATGAAATGGACATTGTTGGCAAGGCAATTTTCATACTCCCCGCATTTCTTTTACTATTATTGTTGATTTTAATACTTGCCATTAGCCTTAGGGCTGGAATTGAGTCAATAGAGACGCCAGGAGGCTCCTCAGAGGAGACCTCAGAGACCACAGAGACTACTGAGGACACACAGGACTTAGGAAATAAACCCGCGGATATTTCAGAGATGGGTCCAGAGGAGACTCCAAAGGAAGCCCCCCAACCACAGGAGGAGCCCCCACCGCTGGAGGCCCCTCCACCGCAGGAAGAGCCGCTACCCCAGGAGGCTCCTCAACCACAGCAGGCCCCTCAACAACCGGAAGCCCCACCCCCCGAGGCCCCCCCGCCCCCCGAGGCTCCACCCACCCCGGAGGCCCCCCCGCCCCCGGAGGCCCCCCCGCCCCCGGAGGCCCCACCACCAGAAGTCCCAGGAGCACCTGCACCATAAGAGGTAGCAGGTGAAGGACTAAGGAGTAACCGAAGGCAGAAGAATAGTGGAGGAAGAAGCCAAATACATCAAATACCTCAAGCACTGAGTGGGAATGAGAGGCTCACAGAGGCAAAGGTGAAGTGAGAAATGATGGATCCAGTGGCTCTAAATGGACTATGTAGTCTAGAGAAACATAGTAATCTGGGAGGAGGAAACCAGCTTTCAATATTTACTTTAGCAATTTGGTTATACATCGATACATGAAATCATATACAAAATATTCTGTAGTATTGCCTTTGCCCATTTCATGAAAAAATTTTATTTAAGCTCTTCTCATGGATCATTGCATCAATATCCTGTATCACTTGGTTCAATTTCTGAGCTAAAATGATCTGTCAGGGAATACCATCTTCCATCTACCTCGTTTCACGCAATTGTATTATCTGTATCTATATTATTACAATCCTGGGATTATTCACACAAGTCACATCAATGCATTATTTTAGGAATGATATCTACTGAGTACTCTAATTTACCATGACAGTTTCCGTTCATGAAACAGAGGTAATTTAAATTAAATAAAGGCAATTTTTGGATGAAACATTACTTCAGCCTCGATGCAGCCTAGTAATTGGGGGCTTTATATATTGGGGCTGTCTGGAAGAGGCTGCATCTGATTCAGGGATCCAGTGGAATGGGGCAGGGTGGACACCTGAGGCCAGTGGACACATACACAGTGTTGAATTCATGTTTCAGTTTTGCTTATTCTCCTGGTTTCTTAATTTCTATATTAAAGTTGGTATTTTATCTACTGACAATTCATGGGAACCTCTCAAATTACAGGTAACAATACATAAACTTTGAGGTAACTGATCTGTCATGGTTTAAGGAAAGCCTACAGACAATATATAAATCTATTTATAAATCTGTTGCAACAAAATGATACCAGTAGATCAGATCCCCCAACTATTCAGAGTCTCTATTGCAGTATTTACATTTTATGTAACAATGTGCCTAAAAAAAAACTATTCCTTTTATTCATGATATTTTTCCAAAACAGACACAATCTTTTTTTTTCTTAAAGATTTTACTTATTTGAGAGAGAGAGAATGAGAAACAGAGAGCACAAGAGGGAAGAGGGTCAGAGGGAGAAGCAGACTCCCCGCTGAGCAGGGAGCCCGATATGGGACTCGATCCGGGACTCCAGGATCATGACCTGAGCCGAAGGCAGTCGCTTAACCAACTGAGCCACCAAGGCACTCAAAACAGACACAATCTTTAATCATCTTTATCGTCACGTTAGCTGCTTTTATGACCCATGTCAACGTCTAGTGGTGTTTTACAAAACAACTCAAGCATAAGAGAAAACAGTAGGCTACCTTTCCTAAGCACCGTGAGAGCTCTTTTCTTCTCCTTGGATGCTAAGAGCATGAGAGCTGTGTAAGCTTGGAGTCTTGTGTTCTCCTAGCCTAACAAATCCAGCCAGAAAGGATTTTCTGAGAGTAAACAAATAACCTTTTTAAAAAAGAAGAGAGTCACCTTTCTTCTGGTTCAGGGGGCTTTCATCTTCCCTGTCCCTAAATCCCAGGTGCTACTTTCTGGCTGATTGGTCTTAGACATCGGCCTTCACTTCCTCAGGCCTAGGTTTCTGCTTCAGTAAGATGGCCACACAAAGGATGCCTCTCACAGAATGGCTGAGAGATTAAGTTAGGTGACGTGTGTGCCGGTACTGAGTGCACTTCTTGGCATACAGCGGGTGCTCAGATCAACACTGAGAAGATCTAAACTCAACTGTGTCGATGTATCTACGATTGTATGAATCGTATGTTGTTCAGCAATGGTAAGATCTACCGCTACCGAGTCACAATACTGCACTTCCTTTATGCCTATGGCATTCGGACCTATCATATATACGGTCCTTTGCAAACACATTCTACTTCCCCTACTAAACTGAAAATCTCTGGATGTGAGGAGGAGTAAGATTTGGTTGATGTGGCAATCACTACCTTGGGCCCAGTTACGGGTAAGACTGGTAAGGACTTTCTTCCTTTCCTTAGAGCCCCTTTCAAGACCATGGTGGCATTAAAGGCAATCCTGCCGCTTGGATCCTAAGTCAAGGATTCTAGCTTTCTCTCTCTTCTGACTGTATCCTTAGTCCTTAATGTGCAAATGGCTCAGGACAGGCCGACTTGCACATTTGAAGCATGCT
This sequence comes from Callorhinus ursinus, assembly GCF_003265705.2. NCBI lineage: Eukaryota > Metazoa > Chordata > Mammalia > Carnivora > Otariidae > Callorhinus > Callorhinus ursinus. The sequence goes on from NW_027397815.1 coordinate 3,501, forward strand.
GTCCAACCGTGGTGCTTTTTACAGAAGCCTAATTTGACAGTGAAGCTGACACATTCCACCTCTCCTCATCCGTTCATTCATTCATCCTTTCATTCATTCATCCCATCACTGTTGAGTCCTTATGTATGAACTGGTGTACTAGTACTAGGGACATGGTAGAAAATAAGACAAAGTCTATGATCCCATGAAAATGAAAAAAAATTACAAACCTGGCACAAACAGAAAGATAACTACATGATGTGCCAGGTTGTAATACATGCGATGGAACAGAATGAAGCAGTGCAAGGGGAACAAGGGTGATGTTAGGGTGGAGTGCTATTTGAAGCCAGTGGTCAGAGAAGGGGAAGAGCAAATCAGGGAGAGGGAAGGCTAAGTGGAAGGGTCCGGAGATGGGAGCACGCTTGGCATGTTTGAAGATCAGCAAGGAGGTCACCATTATCTGGACAGAGTGGGCATTGTGGAGTGGCAGCTGAGGGCTGTGGGTGAAGGCAGGTCACATGAAGACTTGGTAAGGATCGGTAAGGAATTATGTTTCTTTTTTTTTTTTTAAAGATTTTATTTATTTATTTGAAAGAGAAAGAGAGAGCACATGAGAGGGGGGAGGGTCAGAGGGAGAAGCAGACTCCCTGCTTCTCATCATCAGACACCCCTGATCGATGTGGGACTCGATCCCAGGACTCCAGGATCATGACCTGAGCTGAAAGCAGTCGCTTAACCAACTGAGCCACCCAGGTGCCTCAGGAATTATGTCTCTATTTCAGTGGAGATGGGAAGCACGGAAGGGTTTTAGCAAAGGAGTGACCAGAGCTGAGAAGTACTGAAGGATCACTCCATCTGCCACATGATCCAAGAGCAGGCAGGGGTAGGGCGATGGGCCATTGCATAAGCAGAGAATCCTTAGAGACCTTGTGACGTGCCAAGTGGGAGATGTTGGAAGCTTTTAGGAGGGTGGTTGAAGCGGTAGTGGTGAGAAGAGGCTAGAATCTGGGTATATTGTGAGGTAGAGCTCAAAGGATTTGCTGACAGAGCAGACGTAGAGTGTAAGAGGAAGGCGGCAAAGGAGGACTCCAGTGGCCCTGCCCTGAGCAACTGCAAGAACAGAGTTGCCATTCACTGAGGTGCAGATGAGTGTGGAAAGAGCAGGCGTTGGGACGTGTTTAGCCTGAGATGCCTACTAAACACCCACGTGGGCATGCCAGCTAGGCAGCCAGACGACTGAGTCTGGAATTCAGGAGAGAAGTCAGTTACAGATGTCTACTTGAGAGCTGCCAGTCTGGAGATGATATCCAAGCCATGGGACCGGCTGCCACTGCCCAGGGAGCAGAGCCAGCAGCTAGAGAAAGGACCAGATACGAGGACTGGGTGAGGACCTAGCTCCAGGGCGTTCCATGTATAGGTGTTGATAAGATGAGGACTCAGGAAAGAAGTGGGAGAAGGAGTGGCTGGTATGGTAGGGGTACCACCAGGAGAGAGCATTGTCCTGAAAACCAAGAAAGAAAGCGTTTCTAGAAGAGCCTTACACTACAAAGCCAGTCCATCTGCAAATTCTCTTGGCCCTACCTTCAACATATATCCAGAATGTGACCTCTTCTCACCACCGCCCCCGACCCCCACTCTCCAGCGCACTGCAAGCCATCATCAACTCCCTCTTCTCTTCTCCAACCGCAGAAGTCTCTAACTGGTCTCTCTGCTTCCACTCTGGCCCTCCTGATAGCCTATTTTCCACCCAGTGAGCAGACTGATTATTTTCAAAGGTAAGTGAGAACATTCCGATCATCTTTTAAGTGTTGCCAGTAGCTCCAAGGTGAGGACCGAGTGTTGATTGTTTGATTTGACAACGGAGAGTTATTCATTGGTATCCTGGAGCAGAGCAGTTTGGATGGATGGGTGGGAATGAAAGCTTATTCTACTGGAGTCAAAATGTAAAGGATGAGCCAAACAAACATCTGTGAGGGTGTTCAATGTCATCGGGATTCAGAGAAATACAGATGATATAGCCACAAAGAGATGTTGCTACACACCCACAAGATTGGCTATACGAAACTGAAAATGCCAAGTATTGCTGTGGAACAGCAGAAGCTCTCTAAACCGCTTCAGAAACTTAAAGTGGCAAGCCACTTTGAAATAACACTTTTAATTTTCTAGTTAAATTTTATTTTCTCAAGTACCCTATAACTTAGCTAGAGATTTCTGCCTCTTTGCATCATGTTGCTGGACAATAATGGTCCTAAGAAGTACTCTTCATAGTATTCCAAAAGAAAAGAACCCTGTGTTCACAGATGATACAATGAATGTTGTGACTGATCCACACAGAGAAAGACAAGTGTAGAACAATGTGGCAGGAAATGAACTATGGTGGCACCCAAAGAGTAAGTGTAAACTTAAATACCACGTGGAACAAAAGAGGCCACACTGCATTTGTATGGATTCACAGGAAGTTAAGAGGTAGAATGGGAAGCACTCCCAAAATGTTAAAGTAAGGTCCTCCAGAAATGCCCTCCTCCATACAAACAGTTACAACACAGGCAAAAAGAGTCAAGGAGAGTGGCGACGGTGGCACAACATTATGAGAGAAAATACTAGTGGATCATATATCTGATGGGGACTAGTACCCAGAAAAAATTGTTTGTTCAATAAAACTGCTGAATCTTGGTAAGAGCAGCGAGCTACGTGAAGTTTTAATGGCCCTAGTCCCATATCCCTCTCCCTCAGGTCCTCACTAGCCTTGAGAAACCACACCACAGCAACTAGGGTAGCTGTGAAAACAGGTCGCCTAGCACCTAGTGGAATGGGCAGAACAGTTTAGAGCCTCCTCAAAAGCGCCATGGCCATAGAACTGTTACGAATTTCACGCGTGGCAGTCCCCCAGAAAAATCCCCCTTCACAGGGCTTGCCTTGCCATAAAAAACTCTCAGAAGAAAACATAAGGCAAAAGTTTCACGGCACTGGATTTGGCAAAGATCCCTCTGATGCATGACACCAAAGACACAGGTAACAAAAAAACAGGCAAAATGGACTTAACGAAACTTTAAAAATTTTCTGCATCTAAAAACACTCTTGACACGGTAAAAAGGTTACCCACAGAATGGGAGAAAATATTTGCAAATCAAGTGTCTGTCTGATAAGGGATTAATATTCAGAACGTACAGAGAACACCCCTACAACCCAACAACAACAAAAGAAACGACCTGATTCAAAAAATGGGCAAAAGACTCGAAGAGACATTTCTGCAAAGAAGATACACAAATGGCCTATGAGCACATAAAAAGATGCTCAACATCACTCATCACGAGGGAAATGCAAGCCACAACTACAGTGAGATACCACCTCCCACCCATGAGGATGGCTACTGTAAAAAAAAAAAAAAAACAAAACAAAAAGAAAATAAGATGTCCTGTGTTGGAGAGGACATGGAGGAAATTGGAACCCATGTGTGCTGCCGGTGGAAATGTAAAATGGTACAGCCGCTGCGGAATACGGTGTCGTGGTTCCTTCGAAAGATCAAAACTAGACTTGCCATATGACCCGGCAATTCCACTTCTGGGTATACACCCCAAAGAACTGAAAGCAGGGTCTTGAAGAGCTGCTTGTATGTCCATGTTCACAGCAGCACTATTCACAATAGCTAAAACACGGAAGCAACCTAAGTGTCCACTGATGGACGACCAATGGATAAGCAAAATGTGGTATATACTTGCAATGAAACACTACTGACCCTCAGAAAGAAAAGAAATCCTGACACGTGCCACAGCACGGATGACCCTTGAGGACATTATGCCAAGAGAAATAAGCCAGTCCCTCAAAGACAAATCTTGTATGATTCCACTCATAGGAGGCACCCAGAGTAGTCACAATCCTAGAGACAGAAAGTAGAATGGAGGTTGCCAGGGGCTGGAGGCAAGCAGGCAATGGGGATTTACAGTTTAATGACCATACAGTTTCAGTTATAAGATGAAAAGGAGTCCTGGAGATCGAGAGTGGTGACGGTGGCACAACATTATAAATGTATTTAATGCCACTGAAGTGTGCACTTAAAAATGGTTACGATGGTAAAGTTTATGCTATATGTGTTTCAACTCAATAAAAAAGATTGGAAGGAAAAATGAAATACTTCTCTGCTCTGAGAGAAAACACAGCACTGAGAGAGTGAAAAGACAGCCCACGGGATGGGAGAAAATATTAGCAGTTCATATATCTGATGGGGACTAGTACCCAGAAAATATTAAGCACTCTTAGAACTCAACCAGAAAAAGATGTCCAATTTTGGGCGCCTGGGTGGCTCAGTTGGTTAAGCAACTGCCTTCGGCTCAGGTCATGATCCTGGAGTCCCTGGATCGAGTCCCGCATCGGGCTCCCTGCTCAGCAGGGAGTCTGCTTCTCCCTCTGACCCTCCCCACCTCATGTACTTTCTCTCTCTCTCATTCTCTCTCTCTCAAATAAATAAGTAAAATCTTTAAAAAAAAAAAAAAAGATGTCCAATTTTAAAAGGGCACAGGACGGGAATAGACATTTATCCAAAGAAGAAATAAAAGACCAATAAGAATATGAAAGGATGTGCAATATCATGAATTATCAGAAAAGTGCACATCAAAACTACAAAGAGAGGGACGCCTGGGTGGCTCAGTTGGTTAAGCGACTGCCTTCGGCTCAGGTCATGATCCTGGAATCCCGGGATCGAGTCCCACATCGGGCTCCCTGCTCAGCAAGGAGTCTGCTTCTCCCTCTGACCCTCTTCTCTCTCATGCTTTCTATCTCTCATTCTCTCTCTCAAATAAATAAATAAAATCTTTAAAAAAAACCACCTTATTAAAAAAAAAAAAACTACAAAGAGATACCCTTTTAGATCCACCGGGATTCCGGCTAAAATCGAAAAGACAGGCAGTATCGAATGCCAGTGAGGATATGGAGCAACTGGAACCCTCGTTCACCCTGGCAGGAATGTAAAATTACGTAGCTGCTCTAGAGAGCAGTTGGGCAGTTCCTCGAAAGGCTAATCATAGAGTTAACCCATGACTGAGCAATTCCACTCCCAAGCACCTACCCAAGGGAAATGAAAACATGTGTCCAAGCAAAAACTTGTACTCAAATGTCCACAGCAGTGTTATTCACAATAGCGAAAAAGTGGAAACAACCAAAATGGTCATCCACTGATGGGTTGAAAAAATAAAACATGGCATATTCCTTCATTCAAAAAGAATCTATTATTTGGCCCAAAGGAAATGAAGTTGTGACACATGCTACAACATGGCTCATCCTTGAAAACATGCAAGGTGAAGTAAGTCACAGAAGACGACAACTTGTAGGAGTCCATTGCTATGAAATACCCGGAACAGACAAAGTCCTAGAGCTAGAAAGTACAGTAGTGATGGCCAGGGGCTCAGGGAGGCGGGGAATGAAGAGAGACTGCTAATGAATAGGAGGGTTTCCTTTAGAGGGTGAAGAAGATGTTCTAAAATCAACTGCGGTGATGGTTGTATAATTTTCTCAACATACTATAAACCACTGAACTGGACTCTATTTTTTTAAAGATCTTATTTATTTATTTGACAGAGAGAGAGTACAAGCACGGGGAACGGCAGGGAGAGGGAGAAGCAGGCTCTCCGCTGAGCAGAGAGCCGGCTTGGGGCTCCATCCCAGGACCCTGGGATCATGACCTGAGCAGTCCTTAATGTGCAGACGCTTAACCAACTGAGCCACCCAGGCGCCCCTGAACTGGACTCTTTAAACAAAGAATATCATGGCCTGTGAGCTGTATCTCAACAACGGTGTTATTAAAAGACAAGTTAAATAAAATTACACAATTACACCCGGATGCATATTTAGGAAGCAAAACAATTTTTTTTAAAAAATGAGAAAGTAGTTCTCGTAAGAGAAAGGATCATGACTATCTCTGAAGCAGGAGGATTTGTGATTGGCAATGGCACATGGGTGACTTCTATGGAGCTAAAATTGTTGATTATTTCATTGGGGTTGTACCTACACAGCGGTTTCCATGCCTCGGTAAAATATACATCACATAAAATTAACCATCTTACCCATTTTTTAAGTGTACAGTTTGGTGTACAGTTTGGTGGCATTAAGTACATTCACACTGTTGTGCTGCCTTCACCACCATCCATTTCCAGAACTTGTCATCATCCCAAACTGAAACTCTGTACCCATTAGACAATAATAACTCCCCGTTACTCTTTTCCTCAGCTCCTGGTCAACTCTATTCTACTTTTTCTCTCTCTGTGAACTTGACTTTTTGAGGAACCTCATCAAAATGAAATCACAGAGGAGGAGTTAAGATGGCAGAGCAGTAGGGTGGTCCCTGGAATTCAGCTAGATAATTATCAAATCATTCTGAACACCTGCAAAATGAATCGGAGGTCTGAGAAAAGAATTGCTGCGATTCTACAAATAGAAAAGTGACCACTTTTTGGAAGGTAGGAGGTGTGGAGATGTGAATCCGGGGCAATATATAGGTAGAGAGGGCAGAGGGGAGGGAGCTTGCTAAAGGAGGCTACCTCAAAGTATTATAAGCAGGGGAGCACAAAATCGGAATCTTTAGAGTTCTGCTACAGTGGGGGAACGTCCCTGGCTTAAAGATGCTCAGGTGGCGAAGAAGCGGGGTGGACTCCCACGTCGGACAGCGGATAGCGTGGCCCCAGGATCCCCAGGGTCACTAGAAGAACGGGGTGGGGGGGTGCCGGAGTGCGGCAGAGTTTCCAGGCATCCGAGCCGGGAAGTGGGCTGAAAACAGCAAGCCTAGGAGCCAGCTTTCTGCTCCGTGTTGCCATAAACTGAATTGCTGCATGCTCGCATGACCTGACCGCTCTCTGGGCAGGGGCCAGCAAAAGGCAGAAGCACAGGGAGACCCCCCTCTCCCTCCCCCGGAGGGAATGGCATGGGTCTGCACCACAGGAGTCTGTAAAGTTTGGAGACTCAAAATTGGGTGGGGTGCCTGAGATAAAAATGCTCGGTCACAGGCCACGTGAACAAAGAGGTTGGTCGGAAACCAGGGAGACAAGAGTGATTCACTGCATTTCTGTGAGGGCTCCCTGAAGAGTGGGGGGTGGGGGGCTAGAGATCGGGGCACCGCCATTTCCATAACCCCCACCCCGTCAGTGCTGAAAACCTTCAGAGAACAAAACAGTACGCAACAAAGCGCAATCTGGAGCTGCTTGCGCTGAGCCCTGCCCCCTGGTAACAGGAGTCCAATACCACCAAGCAAGGACACCTGAGAATCACCGCAACAGACCCCTCCCCCAGAAGACCAGCTGGAACAACTGGCTAGCACCACGTTTACCAATCATAGGGAACTGCAAAACTTCAGCTTTTGGGAAAAACAGTATATAGCATTCACGGTTATTTTTTTTAAATCATTATTCTTTAGTCTTTCAGTTTTATTTTTTTCAGGTATTTTCTTATTTTTTTAATTCCTTTTTTGTTCTTATTAAAATGTTTCATGTATACTTTATTTTTATTTCCTTCCATTGTATTTTATTGTATTTTTATTATATATATGTTACATATATTATTATAGCATATATATTTTATACTTATATGTTATATATACATTTATATAGAAATATATATTTATATATAAAAGTTTTTCATTCTTTCCTATTTTGAGATCTATATGTACACATTGAGATACACACACACACACTATATATATATATATATATATATATATATATATATATATATATATTTATGTAAGTTTTTCTTTTTTTCCTATTTTTGAGATCTAGTTTCTTTTAACAAACAAACCAAAATACACTCAGGATCTAGTTTATTGTTTTGTTCCGTTTTACTTCTTGATTGACTTCTTATTTTTATTTGTTTCTGTTTACTTCTGGTGAGCTTTGTTTGTATTTTTCTAGTGTTGTTGTTGTTATTTTCGTCTTTTCTTTCTTCTATTCTTTTCTGGACATGATGATGAGATGGAGAAACTCACCGCAAAAGAAAGAACAGGAGGAAGTACTACTCACTGGCAGGGATTTAATCAATATGGATATAAGTAAGATGTCACAACTAGAATTCAAAACAATTATAAAAAATATGCTTGAAAAAAAGCTTAGAAGACACTAGAATATCCATTACTGTAGAAACAAAAGAGCCAAAATCTAATCAAGTGAAAATTAAAAATGCTATTACTGAGATGCAGTAAAAAAATGGAGGCTCTAACAGCTTGGATAAATGAGGCAGAAGAGAGAGTCAGTGATAGATAAGACAAAATGATGGAAAACAAGGAAGCTGAGAAAGAGAGAGAAAAACAACTACTGGATGATGAAGGGAGACTTGGAGAAATCAGTGATACCATATGGTGAATTAATATTCGAATAACAGGGGGTCCCAGAAGATGAACGGGGGTGGGGTGCAGAAGGTTTATTTGAACAAAGTATAGCTGAGCACTTCCCTAATCTGGGGAAGAAAAGAAGCATTCAAGTCCAGGAGGCACAGAGAAACCCCCTCAAAATCAATAAAAATAGGCCAAGATCTCCACATACAATAGTGAAGCTTGCAAATTTCAGAGATAAAGAGAAAATCCTGAAAGCAGCTCGGGACAGGAGGTCTGTAACCTACAAGGGTAGAAACATAAGGCTGGCAGCAGACCTGTCCACAGAGACCTGGCAGGCCAGAAAGGACTGGCATGATATATTCAATGTGCTAAGTGGGAAAAATATGCAGCCAAGAACCCTTTATCCAGCAAGGCTCTCATTCAGACTAGAAGGCAAGGTTAAGAGTTTCCAGGACAAACAAAAACTAAAGGAAATCCTGAACACTAAACCAGCCCTGCAAAGAAATAGTAAAGGGGATCCTCTGAGTGAAGAGCGAGCCCAAAATAACAAAGATCAGGAAGGAACAGAGACAATCTACAGAAACGGCGATTTTACAGGTAATACAATGGCACTTAGTATCTTTCAATAATTACTCTGAATGTAAATGGACTGAATGCTCCAATCAACAGACACACGGTATCAGACTGGATTAAAAAAAAAAACAAGACCCATCGATATGCTGTCTACAAGAGACTCATTTTAGACCCAAAGGCACCTCCAGATTGAAAGTGAGGGGGTGGAGACCCATTTTTCATGCTAATGGGCATCGAAAGAAAGCTGGAGTAGCAATCTTTTCATCAGACAAAGTAGATTTTAAACCAAAGGCTGTAATAAGAGATGAAGAAGGACACTATATCATAATAAAAGGGTCTATCCAACAAGAGGATCCAACAATTGTAAATATTTATGCCCCTAACTTGGGAGCAGCCTGCTATATAAACCAATTAATAACAAAATTAAAGAAACACACATTGATAATAGTACAATAATCACAGGGGACTTTAACACCCTACTCACGGCAATGCACAGATCATCTAAGCAGAAGATCAACAAAGAAACAAGGGCTTTGAGTGACACACTGCACCAGATGGCCTTCACAGACATATTCAGTGCATTTCATCCTAAAGTAACAGAATACACATTCTTCTCAAGTGCACACGGAACATTCTCCAGAACAGATCACACAATGGGTCACAAGTCAGGTCTCAACTGGTACAAAAAGACTGAGATCATACCATGCATGTTTTCAGACCACAATGCTTTAAAACTTGCATTAAGTAATCACAAGAGGAAAGTTGGAAGGAACACAAATACATGGAGGTTAAAGAGCATCCTATTAAAGAATGAATGGGTCAACCAGGAAATTAAAGAACTATTTTTAAAAAATACATGGAAACAAATGAAAACGAAAACACAACAGTTCAGAACCTTTGGGATGCACCAAAGGCAGTCCTAAGAGCGAAGTATATACCGATACAAGCCTTTCTCAAGAAACAAGAAAAGTCTCAAATATACAACCTCACCTTACACCTAAAGGAGCTGGGAAAAGAACAGCAAATAAAGCCTAAATCCAGCAGGAGAAAAGCAGTAAGAAGGACTAGAGCAGAAATCAATGCTACAGAAACTAAAAAGACAAAAACAAAAACAGAACAGATGACAGGGAAACTAGGAGCTGGTTCCCTGAAAGAATTAATAAGATCAATAAACCCCCAGCCAGACTTATCAAAAAGAAAAGAGAAAGGACCCAAATAAACAAAATCATGAAGGAAAGAGGAGAGATCACAACCAACACTGAAGAAATACAAACAATTACAAGAGAATATTATGAGCAATTGTATGACAACAAATTAGGCAATCTGGAAGAAATGGATGCATTCCTAGAAACATATCAACTACCAAAATGGAAACAAAAAGAAATAGAAAACCTGAACAGACCCATAACCAGCAAATAAATTGAAACAGTAATCAAAAACCGAGAGCCAGGGCCAGATGGCCTCCCAGCGGAATTCTACCAAACATTTAAAGAAGAATTAATTCCTGTTCTTCTGAAGCTGTTTCAAAAAATTGAAATGGAAGGAAAACTTCCAAACTCATTCTATGAGGCCAGCATTACCTTGATCCCAAAGCCAGACAAAGACCCCACCAAAAAGGAGAATTACAGAGCAATATCCCTGACAAACAGGGATGCAAAAATTCTCTCCAAGATCCTAGCTAATAGGATCTGAGTACATTAAAAGGATTATTCACCATGACCAAGTGGGATTTACTCCTGGGCTGCAAGGGTTCAACATTTATTGACTTTACTGACTTTCAACAATAGCTTTATTGATATATAACTCACACCGGACAGCCACATTGCAGAAGAATGAAATCAGACCTCTTTCTTAAACCATACACAAAATAAACTCAAAATGGATGAAAGACCTAAATGTGAGACAGGAATCCATCAAAATCCTAGAGGGGAACACAGGCAGCAACCTCTCTGACCTCGGCTGCAGCAACTTCTTGCCCGACACGCCTTCAAAGGCAAGGGAAACAAAAGCCAAAATGAACTACTGGGACTTCATCAAGATAAAAAGTTTTGCACAGCAAAGGAAATGGTCGACAAAAGTAAAAGGCAACCTTACAGAATGGGAGAAGATATTTGCAAATGACATATCAGATAAAGGGCTAGTATCCAAAATCTATAAAGAACTTCTCAAACACCCAAAAGACAAAAAAATCTAGTCAACAAATGGGCAGAAGACATGAATAGATATTTCTCCAAAGAAGACATACAAATGGCTAACAGATATGTGAAAAATGGCTCAACATCACTCAGCATCAGGGAAATACAAATCAAAATCACAATGAGATACCACCTCAGACCAGTCAGAATGGCTAAAATTAACAACTCAGGAAACAACAGATGTTGGCAAGGATGCGGACAAAGGGGAACCCTCCAACACTGTTGGTGGGAATGCAAACTGGTACAGGCACTCTGGAAAACAGTATGGAGCTTCCTCAAAAAGTTAAACACAGAGCTACCCTATGACCCAGCAATTGCACTACTAGGTATTTATCCAAAGGATACAAACATAGTGATCTCAAGGGGCACATGCACGCCAATGTTTATAGCACCGATGTCCATGATAACCAAAGTATGGTAAGTATGGAAAGAGCCCAGATGTCCATCAACAGATGAATGGATAAAGAAGATGTGAGATACAGAATGGAATATTACTCAGCCATCAGAAAGAATGAAATCCTGCCATTTGCAATGACTTGGATAGAACTAGAGGGTATTATGCTAAGTGAAAGAAGACAAAGAAAGACAAATATCGTATGATTTCACTCATATGTGGAATCGAAGAAACAAAACAGATAAACACAGGGGACGGGAAGGAAAAATAAAATAAGATGGAAACAGAGAGGGAGACAAAACCATAAGAGACTTAACCATCGGAATCAAACTGACGGTTGCTGGAGCGGAGGTAGGTGGGGGGATGGGGTAACTGGGTGATGGCCACTAAAGAAGGTGCTTGATGGGATGAGCACTGGGTGTTATATGCAACTGATGGATCCTAAATTCTACCTCTGAAACTAATAATACACCATTTGTTAAACTGCGTGTAAATAAAAAATTTAAAAAAATAAATGAAATCAAAATATTTGTCCTTTTGTGCCTGGCTCAGCTTCTCTCTTTTTAATAATTCAGTGTAAAATAAATTTCTGTTTTATGCATGTAATGTGTTTGTGCTGTGATTCAAAGTTAAACATTTCAGAAAAGAAAAAAGTAGTGATGCAAACTGGAACAAGAATGTTTATACACTCTTTCAAAGGGTTTCATTATGCAACAGAGAAGAGAAACTGGATGCGACTGGAGAATGATACGGGCTGAGAAGGACGGTTTCATAAAGGTGAGATATTACAGCATATAATGAGACTAGATCTAATGGACAAACAGATGTTTAAGATGGAAAAGGGAGAAGGGACAACTGGAAAAGCAAACAAAGTCCACGAGAAATTGAAAGGGAAGGAGACTCCGCATACAAGCAGAGGGACTGGACTTAGATTGGAGCATGGACAACTTATCCACTATAGTAGGAGGAAAATCTAGATACACGTGGGCTCACCTGGCACCTACATGTGGAAGTACTCTTTGGATTGCTTCTATTTTTCTCAGCCAAAGGTGGGGCCGGAAGAAATCACGAGAGTGAACTGCTGGCTAAAGGTTAAATGTAAGAAGAGGTACATATTGAGATCACAAATGTGCCATTAGTCAGCATGGTTATGGGTTTTCCTGAAGACATTTTTAGCCATTCAGGGCAGGCATCAAGCAAGTACAAACAACACACAACAGATGAGACATCACAGGACTCATAACCTGGGAGTCATTTATTCACTTGATAAATAATTCTTGTTCATCTACTCTTGGACAAGCACTCTTCTAGACCTGAGAGCATAAAGAGGAACAGACAGAAGTGGTCACCGAACACATGGAGGCCGTATTCTAACACAGGAGAGACTTTTAGGATACCTAGTTTACAACAGGCATAATTTTAGCATACCAGTATGTCAGGGCCATCCTGAGAAGGGTGTGGGCCTGGACTCACCCACCAACGTGCCCATGATACTCACGCCTAAGAGGAGGCTGCTCTATTGGCAGCCCCCTACACACGTTTGGGCAGTTTTATAAACAGAACTTGGGAAAACGAACTTTGATGATGTTTAAACAGGGGTATTGACCCTTGCCCCATGAGTCACCAGCCCACTTGGGTCTATCTTGTGGCCATTTGCCTTATCTAACAGACTGGCCCGTGAGATGTGCGTATCACTATAATGCCATCCAGGGATAAAGAACAATCTGAGTTATGATGTCCATGTGTTACAGAGCAAGAGTTTCAAAGGAGGGGAAGTGAGCAACAGAGTGTGCCCTCCGAAGATGTCTAAGCCCCCTGGTCTGGAACACTTGGAGTTAGCCAAGCAACGGACGACAGGAGGGGTGGGGGTGGGGCATTCCGTGTGGCACAGTTGAGAAGGCATGGAGGTTTTGTTTCCACTCTCAAGGTAGGGTCTTGCATTTTAGCGTTTGCAGTCCTTCATGATTACATCAGTCCATCATGCCAAAAGGCCCTTAGCCAAGGAGCACTGAAGCTGGTGCTGTGGAAGGAAGTCACACAGAAAGGACGCTATCTGAAGGATAACAGATCAGAAAGACTGGAAAGGCCACAGCCAGAGGCTATGCCTCTCACAGCCAGGCAGTTGCCACCCTTTATGCAGCCAGCATAGATCTGGAGCTAATGCCTGAGGGTCTCTGTGTCAGGGAGAGCTGCTGCTGATGGACAGAGGCCACACACCGTCGACCGATTCACGATGGCCACGTCAGTGGCAGCTCCTTTGAGACACTCTGCCTCCTCCTTGTCTTTTCTACAGAAATACCAAGTGGTTACCTATGAGGCTGGCAGAGTGCTTCAGACTTGGGCTCCCCAAATGAAGGGCTGGAGGCGGGCACCAGTAGTGCCAGGACCTCCGTGTGTCAGGCTGGGGATCATGCTGGTCTTGGTACTGATTTTCCTGCCAAGCTTGTACTGTGACCCTGGATCTGTATATTACTCTTCTTATGAAACAGTC
>NW_027397816.1:0-17442 GCF_003265705.2 Callorhinus ursinus
GGAGTGTGACTGTGGACCTGACTGTGGTAATAACCCATGCTGTGACCAAACATGTAGGCTGAAGGAGCATGCACAGTGTAGTGATGGACTATGCTGTTTTAATTGCCAGTTGAGACATAAGGGCTTCATGTGTCGTTCTGCTTTTGGAGAGTGTGACCTCCCAGAGTATTGTGATGGTACTTCTAGAGAATGCCCCAGAGACCACTATAAGCAAGATGGTACATCGTGTGATATAATTCACTATTGTTTTATGGGCCGGTGTAAGAACCCTGATACTCAGTGCATGGATATATATGGGTTCCCAGCAAGGTCAGCCCCAGAAAACTGTTATATTTTTATGAACACCAAAGGGACCCGGTTTGGAAACTGTGGCTTTGGGGCCTCACCTAGTTCAAAATATGTTAAGTGTTTTGATGAGAATATATTTTGTGGGAAACTTGTATGTACAAATATTAGACAGATACCAGCAATCAAACACCACCATACATTGATCCAGGTCCCTCATGAAAAAGACTTCTGCTGGAGCATGGATGCCTATAATGATATTGATATCCCTGATGACGGAGATGTGGACACTGGCACCCTTTGTGCCCCACACAAAGTCTGCGTGAATTACTCCTGCATTGATCGTGCTGTGTTCAAGTATGACTGTGAACCAAAAGAGATGTGTAATGGGAGAGGAGTTTGCAATGATTTAAGGCACTGCCATTGTGAGGAGGGCTATGCCCCCCCTGACTGCAAAGCTCCAGGAAATGGGGGTAGTGTGGACAGTGGTGCCCCTGGCAAATCACCTAATGAAAATCTAAGTGCAGGAGGAAGTGGCATTATTACTAAACGTAAGAATGAAATGGACATTGTTGGCAAGGCAATTTTCATACTCCCCGCATTTCTTTTACTATTATTGTTGATTTTAATACTTGCCATTAGCCTTAGGGCTGGAATTGAGTCAATAGAGACGCCAGGAGGCTCCTCAGAGGAGACCTCAGAGACCACAGAGACTACTGAGGACACACAGGACTTAGGAAATAAACCCGCGGATATTTCAGAGATGGGTCCAGAGGAGACTCCAAAGGAAGCCCCCCAACCACAGGAGGAGCCCCCACCGCTGGAGGCCCCTCCACCGCAGGAGGAGCCGCTACCCCAGGAGGCTCCTCAACCACAGCAGGCCCCTCAACAACCGGAAGCCCCACCCCCCGAGGCCCCCCCGCCCCCCGAGGCTCCACCCACCCCGGAGGCCCCCCCGCCCCCGGAGGCCCCCCCGCCCCCGGAGGCCCCACCACCAGAAGTCCCAGGAGCACCTGCACCATAAGAGGTAGCAGGTGAAGGACTAAGGAGTAACCGAAGGCAGAAGAATAGTGGAGGAAGAAGCCAAATACATCAAATACCTCAAGCACTGAGTGGGAATGAGAGGCTCATAGAGGCAAAGGTGAAGTGAGAAATGATGGATCCAGTGGCTCTAAATGGACTATGTAGTCTAGAGAAACATAGTAATCTGGGAGGAGGAAACCAGCTTTCAATATTTACTTTAGCAATTTGGTTATACATCGATACATGAAATCATATACAAAATATTCTGTAGTATTGCCTTTGCCCATTTCATGAAAAAATTTTATTTAAGCTCTTCTCATGGATCATTGCATCAATATCCTGTATCACTTGGTTCAATTTCTGAGCTAAAATGATCTGTCAGGGAATACCATCTTCCATCTACCTCGTTTCACGCAATTGTATTATCTGTATCTATATTATTACAATCCTGGGATTATTCACACAAGTCACATCAATGCATTATTTTAGGAATGATATCTACTGAGTACTCTAATTTACCATGACAGTTTCCGTTCATGAAACAGAGGTAATTTAAATTAAATAAAGGCAATTTTTGGATGAAACATTACTTCAGCCTCGATGCAGCCTAGTAATTGGGGGCTTTATATATTGGGGCTGTCTGGAAGAGGCTGCATCTGATTCAGGGATCCAGTGGAATGGGGCAGGGTGGACACCTGAGGCCAGTGGACACATACACAGTGTTGAATTCATGTTTCAGTTTTGCTTATTCTCCTGGTTTCTTAATTTCTATATTAAAGTTGGTATTTTATCTACTGACAATTCATGGGAACCTCTCAAATTACAGGTAACAATACATAAACTTTGAGGTAACTGATCTGTCATGGTTTAAGGAAAGCCTACAGACAATATATAAATCTATTTATAAATCTGTTGCAACAAAATGATACCAGTAGATCAGATCCCCCAACTATTCAGAGTCTCTATTGCAGTATTTACATTTTATGTAACAATGTGCCTAAAAAAAAACTATTCCTTTTATTCATGATATTTTTCCAAAACAGACACAATCTTTTTTTTTCTTAAAGATTTTACTTATTTGAGAGAGAGAGAATGAGAAACAGAGAGCACAAGAGGGAAGAGGGTCAGAGGGAGAAGCAGACTCCCCGCTGAGCAGGGAGCCCGATATGGGACTCGATCCGGGACTCCAGGATCATGACCTGAGCCGAAGGCAGTCGCTTAACCAACTGAGCCACCAAGGCACTCAAAACAGACACAATCTTTAATCATCTTTATCGTCACGTTAGCTGCTTTTATGACCCATGTCAACGTCTAGTGGTGTTTTACAAAACAACTCAAGCATAAGAGAAAACAGTAGGCTACCTTTCCTAAGCACCGTGAGAGCTCTTTTCTTCTCCTTGGATGCTAAGAGCATGAGAGCTGTGTAAGCTTGGAGTCTTGTGTTCTCCTAGCCTAACAAATCCAGCCAGAAAGGATTTTCTGAGAGTAAACAAATAACCTTTTTAAAAAAGAAGAGAGTCACCTTTCTTCTGGTTCAGGGGGCTTTCATCTTCCCTGTCCCTAAATCCCAGGTGCTACTTTCTGGCTGATTGGTCTTAGACATCGGCCTTCACTTCCTCAGGCCTAGGTTTCTGCTTCAGTAAGATGGCCACACAAAGGATGCCTCTCACAGAATGGCTGAGAGATTAAGTTAGGTGACGTGTGTGCCGGTACTGAGTGCACTTCTTGGCATACAGCGGGTGCTCAGATCAACACTGAGAAGATCTAAACTCAACTGTGTCGATGTATCTACGATTGTATGAATCGTATGTTGTTCAGCAATGGTAAGATCTACCGCTACCGAGTCACAATACTGCACTTCCTTTATGCCTATGGCATTCGGACCTATCATATATACGGTCCTTTGCAAACACATTCTACTTCCCCTACTAAACTGAAAATCTCTGGATGTGAGGAGGAGTAAGATTTGGTTGATGTGGCAATCACTACCTTGGGCCCAGTTACGGGTAAGACTGGTAAGGACTTTCTTCCTTTCCTTAGAGCCCCTTTCAAGACCATGGTGGCATTAAAGGCAATCCTGCCGCTTGGATCCTAAGTCAAGGATTCTAGCTTTCTCTCTCTTCTGACTGTATCCTTAGTCCTTAATGTGCAAATGGCTCAGGACAGGCCGACTTGCACATTTGAAGCATGCTGTCCAACCGTGGTGCTTTTTACAGAAGCCTAATTTGACAGTGAAGCTGACACATTCCACCTCTCCTCATCCGTTCATTCATTCATCCTTTCATTCATTCATCCCATCACTGTTGAGTCCTTATGTATGAACTGGTGTACTAGTACTAGGGACATGGTAGAAAATAAGACAAAGTCTATGATCCCATGAAAATGAAAAAAAATTACAAACCTGGCACAAACAGAAAGATAACTACATGATGTGCCAGGTTGTAATACATGCGATGGAACAGAATGAAGCAGTGCAAGGGGAACAAGGGTGATGTTAGGGTGGAGTGCTATTTGAAGCCAGTGGTCAGAGAAGGGGAAGAGCAAATCAGGGAGAGGGAAGGCTAAGTGGAAGGGTCCGGAGATGGGAGCACGCTTGGCATGTTTGAAGATCAGCAAGGAGGTCACCATTATCTGGACAGAGTGGGCATTGTGGAGTGGCAGCTGAGGGCTGTGGGTGAAGGCAGGTCACATGAAGACTTGGTAAGGATCGGTAAGGAATTATGTTTCTTTTTTTTTTTTTAAAGATTTTATTTATTTATTTGAAAGAGAAAGAGAGAGCACATGAGAGGGGGGAGGGTCAGAGGGAGAAGCAGACTCCCTGCTTCTCATCATCAGACACCCCTGATCGATGTGGGACTCGATCCCAGGACTCCAGGATCATGACCTGAGCTGAAAGCAGTCGCTTAACCAACTGAGCCACCCAGGTGCCTCAGGAATTATGTCTCTATTTCAGTGGAGATGGGAAGCACGGAAGGGTTTTAGCAAAGGAGTGACCAGAGCTGAGAAGTACTGAAGGATCACTCCATCTGCCACATGATCCAAGAGCAGGCAGGGGTAGGGCGATGGGCCATTGCATAAGCAGAGAATCCTTAGAGACCTTGTGACGTGCCAAGTGGGAGATGTTGGAAGCTTTTAGGAGGGTGGTTGAAGCGGTAGTGGTGAGAAGAGGCTAGAATCTGGGTATATTGTGAGGTAGAGCTCAAAGCATTTGCTGACAGAGCAGATGTAGAGTGTAAGAGGAAGGCGGCAAAGGAGGACTCCAGTGGCCCTGCCCTGAGCAACTGCAAGAACAGAGTTGCCATTCACTGAGGTGCAGATGAGTGTGGAAAGAGCAGGCGTTGGGACGTGTTTAGCCTGAGATGCCTACTAAACACCCACGTGGGCATGCCAGCTAGGCAGCCAGACGACTGAGTCTGGAATTCAGGAGAGAAGTCAGTTACAGATGTCTACTTGAGAGCTGCCAGTCTGGAGATGATATCCAAGCCATGGGACCGGCTGCCACTGCCCAGGGAGCAGAGCCAGCAGCTAGAGAAAGGACCAGATACGAGGACTGGGTGAGGACCTAGCTCCAGGGCGTTCCATGTATAGGTGTTGATAAGATGAGGACTCAGGAAAGAAGTGGGAGAAGGAGTGGCTGGTATGGTAGGGGTACCACCAGGAGAGAGCATTGTCCTGAAAACCAAGAAAGAAAGCGTTTCTAGAAGAGCCTTACACTACAAAGCCAGTCCATCTGCAAATTCTCTTGGCCCTACCTTCAACATATATCCAGAATGTGACCTCTTCTCACCACCGCCCCCGACCCCCACTCTCCAGCGCACTGCAAGCCATCATCAACTCCCTCTTCTCTTCTCCAACCGCAGAAGTCTCTAACTGGTCTCTCTGCTTCCACTCTGGCCCTCCTGATAGCCTATTTTCCACCCAGTGAGCAGACTGATTATTTTCAAAGGTAAGTGAGAACATTCCGATCATCTTTTAAGTGTTGCCAGTAGCTCCAAGGTGAGGACCGAGTGTTGATTGTTTGATTTGACAACGGAGAGTTATTCATTGGTATCCTGGAGCAGAGCAGTTTGGATGGATGGGTGGGAATGAAAGCTTATTCTACTGGAGTCAAAATGTAAAGGATGAGCCAAACAAACATCTGTGAGGGTGTTCAATGTCATCGGGATTCAGAGAAATACAGATGATATAGCCACAAAGAGATGTTGCTACACACCCACAAGATTGGCTATACGAAACTGAAAATGCCAAGTATTGCTGTGGAACAGCAGAAGCTCTCTAAACCGCTTCAGAAACTTAAAGTGGCATGCCACTTTGAAATAACACTTTTAATTTTCTAGTTAAATTTTATTTTCTCAAGTACCCTATAACTTAGCTAGAGATTTCTGCCTCTTTGCATCATGTTGCTGGACAATAATGGTCCTAAGAAGTACTCTTCATAGTATTCCAAAAGAAAAGAACCCTGTGTTCACAGATGATACAATGAATGTTGTGACTGATCCACACAGAGAAAGACAAGTGTAGAACAATGTGGCAGGAAATGAACTATGGTGGCACCCAAAGAGTAAGTGTAAACTTAAATACCACGTGGAACAAAAGAGGCCACACTGCATTTGTATGGATTCACAGGAAGTTAAGAGGTAGAATGGGAAGCACTCCCAAAATGTTAAAGTAAGGTCCTCCAGAAATGCCCTCCTCCATACAAACAGTTACAACACAGGCAAAAAGAGTCAAGGAGAGTGGCGACGGTGGCACAACATTATGAGAGAAAATACTAGTGGATCATATATCTGATGGGGACTAGTACCCAGAAAAAATTGTTTGTTCAATAAAACTGCTGAATCTTGGTAAGAGCAGCGAGCTACGTGAAGTTTTAATGGCCCTAGTCCCATATCCCTCTCCCTCAGGTCCTCACTAGCCTTGAGAAACCACACCACAGCAACTAGGGTAGCTGTGAAAACAGGTCGCCTAGCACCTAGTGGAATGGGCAGAACAGTTTAGAGCCTCCTCAAAAGCGCCATGGCCATAGAACTGTTACGAATTTCACGCGTGGCAGTCCCCCAGAAAAATCCCCCTTCACAGGGCTTGCCTTGCCATAAAAAACTCTCAGAAGAAAACATAAGGCAAAAGTTTCACGGCACTGGATTTGGCAAAGATCCCTCTGATGCATGACACCAAAGACACAGGTAACAAAAAAACAGGCAAAATGGACTTAACGAAACTTTAAAAATTTTCTGCATCTAAAAACACTCTTGACACGGTAAAAAGGTTACCCACAGAATGGGAGAAAATATTTGCAAATCAAGTGTCTGTCTGATAAGGGATTAATATTCAGAACGTACAGAGAACACCCCTACAACCCAACAACAACAAAAGAAACGACCTGATTCAAAAAATGGGCAAAAGACTCGAAGAGACATTTCTGCAAAGAAGATACACAAATGGCCTATGAGCACATAAAAAGATGCTCAACATCACTCATCACGAGGGAAATGCAAGCCACAACTACAGTGAGATACCACCTCCCACCCATGAGGATGGCTACTGTAAAAAAAAAAAAAAACAAAAAAAAAAGAAAATAAGATGTCCTGTGTTGGAGAGGACATGGAGGAAATTGGAACCCATGTGTGCTGCCGGTGGAAATGTAAAATGGTACAGCCGCTGCGGAATACGGTGTCGTGGTTCCTTCGAAAGATCAAAACTAGACTTGCCATATGACCCGGCAATTCCACTTCTGGGTATACACCCCAAAGAACTGAAAGCAGGGTCTTGAAGAGCTGCTTGTATGTCCATGTTCACAGCAGCACTATTCACAATAGCTAAAACACGGAAGCAACCTAAGTGTCCACTGATGGACGACCAATGGATAAGCAAAATGTGGTATATACTTGCAATGAAACACTACTGACCCTCAGAAAGAAAAGAAATCCTGACACGTGCCACAGCACGGATGACCCTTGAGGACATTATGCCAAGAGAAATAAGCCAGTCCCTCAAAGACAAATCTTGTATGATTCCACTCATAGGAGGCACCCAGAGTAGTCACAATCCTAGAGACAGAAAGTAGAATGGAGGTTGCCAGGGGCTGGAGGCAAGCAGGCAATGGGGATTTACAGTTTAATGACCATACAGTTTCAGTTATAAGATGAAAAGGAGTCCTGGAGATCGAGAGTGGTGACGGTGGCACAACATTATAAATGTATTTAATGCCACTGAAGTGTGCACTTAAAAATGGTTACGATGGTAAAGTTTATGCTATATGTGTTTCAACTCAATAAAAAAGATTGGAAGGAAAAATGAAATACTTCTCTGCTCTGAGAGAAAACACAGCACTGAGAGAGTGAAAAGACAGCCCACGGGATGGGAGAAAATATTAGCAGTTCATATATCTGATGGGGACTAGTACCCAGAAAATATTAAGCACTCTTAGAACTCAACCAGAAAAAGATGTCCAATTTTGGGCGCCTGGGTGGCTCAGTTGGTTAAGCAACTGCCTTCGGCTCAGGTCATGATCCTGGAGTCCCTGGATCGAGTCCCGCATCGGGCTCCCTGCTCAGCAGGGAGTCTGCTTCTCCCTCTGACCCTCCCCACCTCATGTACTTTCTCTCTCTCTCATTCTCTCTCTCTCAAATAAATAAGTAAAATCTTTAAAAAAAAAAAAAAAGATGTCCAATTTTAAAAGGGCACAGGACGGGAATAGACATTTATCCAAAGAAGAAATAAAAGACCAATAAGAATATGAAAGGATGTGCAATATCATGAATTATCAGAAAAGTGCACATCAAAACTACAAAGAGAGGGACGCCTGGGTGGCTCAGTTGGTTAAGCGACTGCCTTCGGCTCAGGTCATGATCCTGGAATCCCGGGATCGAGTCCCACATCGGGCTCCCTGCTCAGCAAGGAGTCTGCTTCTCCCTCTGACCCTCTTCTCTCTCATGCTTTCTATCTCTCATTCTCTCTCTCAAATAAATAAATAAAATCTTTAAAAAAAACCACCTTATTAAAAAAAAAAAAACTACAAAGAGATACCCTTTTAGATCCACCGGGATTCCGGCTAAAATCGAAAAGACAGGCAGTATCGAATGCCAGTGAGGATATGGAGCAACTGGAACCCTCGTTCACCCTGGCAGGAATGTAAAATTACGTAGCTGCTCTAGAGAGCAGTTGGGCAGTTCCTCGAAAGGCTAATCATAGAGTTAACCCATGACTGAGCAATTCCACTCCCAAGCACCTACCCAAGGGAAATGAAAACATGTGTCCAAGCAAAAACTTGTACTCAAATGTCCACAGCAGTGGTATTCACAATAGCGAAAAAGTGGAAACAACCAAAATGGTCATCCACTGATGGGTTGAAAAAATAAAACATGGCATATTCCTTCATTCAAAAAGAATCTATTATTTGGCCCAAAGGAAATGAAGTTGTGACACATGCTACAACATGGCTCATCCTTGAAAACATGCAAGGTGAAGTAAGTCACAGAAGACGACAACTTGTAGGAGTCCATTGCTATGAAATACCCGGAACAGACAAAGTCCTAGAGCTAGAAAGTACAGTAGTGATGGCCAGGGGCTCAGGGAGGCGGGGAATGAAGAGAGACTGCTAATGAATAGGAGGGTTTCCTTTAGAGGGTGAAGAAGATGTTCTAAAATCAACTGCGGTGATGGTTGTATAATTTTCTCAACATACTATAAACCACTGAACTGGACTCTATTTTTTTAAAGATCTTATTTATTTATTTGACAGAGAGAGAGTACAAGCACGGGGAACGGCAGGGAGAGGGAGAAGCAGGCTCTCCGCTGAGCAGAGAGCCGGCTTGGGGCTCCATCCCAGGACCCTGGGATCATGACCTGAGCAGTCCTTAATGTGCAGACGCTTAACCAACTGAGCCACCCAGGCGCCCCTGAACTGGACTCTTTAAACAAAGAATATCATGGCCTGTGAGCTGTATCTCAACAACGGTGTTATTAAAAGACAAGTTAAATAAAATTACACAATTACACCCGGATGCATATTTAGGAAGCAAAACAATTTTTTTAAAAAATGAGAAAGTAGTTCTCGTAAGAGAAAGGATCATGACTATCTCTGAAGCAGGAGGATTTGTGATTGGCAATGGCACATGGGTGACTTCTATGGAGCTAAAATTGTTGATTATTTCATTGGGGTTGTACCTACACAGCGGTTTCCATGCCTCGGTAAAATATACATCACATAAAATTAACCATCTTACCCATTTTTTAAGTGTACAGTTTGGTGTACAGTTTGGTGGCATTAAGTACATTCACACTGTTGTGCTGCCTTCACCACCATCCATTTCCAGAACTTGTCATCATCCCAAACTGAAACTCTGTACCCATTAGACAATAATAACTCCCCGTTACTCTTTTCCTCAGCTCCTGGTCAACTCTATTCTACTTTTTCTCTCTCTGTGAACTTGACTTTTTGAGGAACCTCATCAAAATGAAATCACAGAGGAGGAGTTAAGATGGCAGAGCAGTAGGGTGGTCCCTGGAATTCAGCTAGATAATTATCAAATCATTCTGAACACCTGCAAAATGAATCGGAGGTCTGAGAAAAGAATTGCTGCGATTCTACAAATAGAAAAGTGACCACTTTTTGGAAGGTAGGAGGTGTGGAGATGTGAATCCGGGGTAATATATAGGTAGAGAGGGCAGAGGGGAGGGAGCTTGCTAAAGGAGGCTACCTCAAAGTATTATAAGCAGGGGAGCACAAAATCGGAATCTTTAGAGTTCTGCTACAGTGGGGGAACGTCCCTGGCTTAAAGATGCTCAGGTGGCGAAGAAGCGGGGTGGACTCCCACGTCGGACAGCGGATAGCGTGGCCCCAGGATCCCCAGGGTCACTAGAAGAACGGGGTGGGGGGGTGCCGGAGTGCGGCAGAGTTTCCAGGCATCCGAGCCGGGAAGTGGGCTGAAAACAGCAAGCCTAGGAGCCAGCTTTCTGCTCCGTGTTGCCATAAACTGAATTGCTGCATGCTCGCATGACCTGACCGCTCTCTGGGCAGGGGCCAGCAAAAGGCAGAAGCACAGGGAGACCCCCCTCTCCCTCCCCCGGAGGGAATGGCATGGGTCTGCACCACAGGAGTCTGTAAAGTTTGGAGACTCAAAATTGGGTGGGGTGCCTGAGATAAAAATGCTCGGTCACAGGCCACGTGAACAAAGAGGTTGGTCGGAAACCAGGGAGACAAGAGTGATTCACTGCATTTCTGTGAGGGCTCCCTGAAGAGTGGGGGGTGGGGGGCTAGAGATCGGGGCACCGCCATTTCCATAACCCCCACCCCGTCAGTGCTGAAAACCTTCAGAGAACAAAACAGTACGCAACAAAGCGCAATCTGGAGCTGCTTGCGCTGAGCCCTGCCCCCTGGTAACAGGAGCCCAATACCACCAAGCAAGGACACCTGAGAATCACCGCAACAGACCCCTCCCCCAGAAGACCAGCTGGAACAACTGGCTAGCACCACGTTTACCAATCATAGGGAACTGCAAAACTTCAGCTTTTGGGAAAAACAGTATATAGCATTCACGGTTATTTTTTTTAAATCATTATTCTTTAGTCTTTCAGTTTTATTTTTTTCAGGTATTTTCTTATTTTTTTAATTCCTTTTTTGTTCTTATTAAAATGTTTCATGTATACTTTATTTTTATTTCCTTCCATTGTATTTTATTGTATTTTTATTATATATATGTTACATATATTATTATAGCATATATATTTTATACTTATATGTTATATATACATTTATATAGAAATATATATTTATATATAAAAGTTTTTCATTCTTTCCTATTTTGAGATCTATATGTACACATTGAGATACACACACACACACTATATATATATATATATATATATATATATATATATATATATATATTTATGTAAGTTTTTCTTTTTTTCCTATTTTTGAGATCTAGTTTCTTTTAACAAACAAACCAAAATACACTCAGGATCTAGTTTATTGTTTTGTTCCGTTTTACTTCTTGATTGACTTCTTATTTTTATTTGTTTCTGTTTACTTCTGGTGAGCTTTGTTTGTATTTTTCTAGTGTTGTTGTTGTTATTTTCGTCTTTTCTTTCTTCTATTCTTTTCTGGACATGATGATGAGATGGAGAAACTCACCGCAAAAGAAAGAACAGGAGGAAGTACTACTCACTGGCAGGGATTTAATCAATATGGATATAAGTAAGATGTCACAACTAGAATTCAAAACAATTATAAAAAATATGCTTGAAAAAAAGCTTAGAAGACACTAGAATATCCATTACTGTAGAAACAAAAGAGCCAAAATCTAATCAAGTGAAAATTAAAAATGCTATTACTGAGATGCAGTAAAAAAATGGAGGCTCTAACAGCTTGGATAAATGAGGCAGAAGAGAGAGTCAGTGATAGATAAGACAAAATGATGGAAAACAAGGAAGCTGAGAAAGAGAGAGAAAAACAACTACTGGATGATGAAGGGAGACTTGGAGAAATCAGTGATACCATATGGTGAATTAATATTCGAATAACAGGGGGTCCCAGAAGATGAACGGGGGTGGGGTGCAGAAGGTTTATTTGAACAAAGTATAGCTGAGCACTTCCCTAATCTGGGGAAGAAAAGAAGCATTCAAGTCCAGGAGGCACAGAGAAACCCCCTCAAAATCAATAAAAATAGGCCAAGATCTCCACATACAATAGTGAAGCTTGCAAATTTCAGAGATAAAGAGAAAATCCTGAAAGCAGCTCGGGACAGGAGGTCTGTAACCTACAAGGGTAGAAACATAAGGCTGGCAGCAGACCTGTCCACAGAGACCTGGCAGGCCAGAAAGGACTGGCATGATATATTCAATGTGCTAAGTGGGAAAAATATGCAGCCAAGAACCCTTTATCCAGCAAGGCTCTCATTCAGACTAGAAGGCAAGGTTAAGAGTTTCCAGGACAAACAAAAACTAAAGGAAATCCTGAACACTAAACCAGCCCTGCAAAGAAATAGTAAAGGGGATCCTCTGAGTGAAGAGCGAGCCCAAAATAACAAAGATCAGGAAGGAACAGAGACAATCTACAGAAACGGCGATTTTACAGGTAATACAATGGCACTTAGTATCTTTCAATAATTACTCTGAATGTAAATGGACTGAATGCTCCAATCAACAGACACACGGTATCAGACTGGATTAAAAAAAAAAAACAAGACCCATCGATATGCTGTCTACAAGAGACTCATTTTAGACCCAAAGGCACCTCCAGATTGAAAGTGAGGGGGTGGAGACCCATTTTTCATGCTAATGGGCATCGAAAGAAAGCTGGAGTAGCAATCTTTTCATCAGACAAAGTAGATTTTAAACCAAAGGCTGTAATAAGAGATGAAGAAGGACACTATATCATAATAAAAGGGTCTATCCAACAAGAGGATCCAACAATTGTAAATATTTATGCCCCTAACTTGGGAGCAGCCTGCTATATAAACCAATTAATAACAAAATTAAAGAAACACACATTGATAATAGTACAATAATCACAGGGGACTTTAACACCCTACTCACGGCAATGCACAGATCATCTAAGCAGAAGATCAACAAAGAAACAAGGGCTTTGAGTGACACACTGCACCAGATGGCCTTCACAGACATATTCAGTGCATTTCATCCTAAAGTAACAGAATACACATTCTTCTCAAGTGCACACGGAACATTCTCCAGAACAGATCACACAATGGGTCACAAGTCAGGTCTCAACTGGTACAAAAAGACTGAGATCATACCATGCATGTTTTCAGACCACAATGCTTTAAAACTTGCATTAAGTAATCACAAGAGGAAAGTTGGAAGGAACACAAATACATGGAGGTTAAAGAGCATCCTATTAAAGAATGAATGGGTCAACCAGGAAATTAAAGAACTATTTTAAAAAAATACATGGAAACAAATGAAAACGAAAACACAACAGTTCAGAACCTTTGGGATGCACCAAAGGCAGTCCTAAGAGCGAAGTATATACCGATACAAGCCTTTCTCAAGAAACAAGAAAAGTCTCAAATATACAACCTCACCTTACACCTAAAGGAGCTGGGAAAAGAACAGCAAATAAAGCCTAAATCCAGCAGGAGAAAAGCAGTAAGAAGGACTAGAGCAGAAATCAATGCTACAGAAACTAAAAAGACAAAAACAAAAACAGAACAGATGACAGGGAAACTAGGAGCTGGTTCCCTGAAAGAATTAATAAGATCAATAAACCCCCAGCCAGACTTATCAAAAAGAAAAGAGAAAGGACCCAAATAAACAAAATCATGAAGGAAAGAGGAGAGATCACAACCAACACTGAAGAAATACAAACAATTACAAGAGAATATTATGAGCAATTGTATGACAACAAATTAGGCAATCTGGAAGAAATGGATGCATTCCTAGAAACATATCAACTACCAAAATGGAAACAAAAAGAAATAGAAAACCTGAACAGACCCATAACCAGCAAATAAATTGAAACAGTAATCAAAAACCGAGAGCCAGGGCCAGATGGCCTCCCAGCGGAATTCTACCAAACATTTAAAGAAGAATTAATTCCTGTTCTTCTGAAGCTGTTTCAAAAAATTGAAATGGAAGGAAAACTTCCAAACTCATTCTATGAGGCCAGCATTACCTTGATCCCAAAGCCAGACAAAGACCCCACCAAAAAGGAGAATTACAGAGCAATATCCCTGACAAACAGGGATGCAAAAATTCTCTCCAAGATCCTAGCTAATAGGATCTGAGTACATTAAAAGGATTATTCACCATGACCAAGTGGGATTTACTCCTGGGCTGCAAGGGTTCAACATTTATTGACTTTACTGACTTTCAACAATAGCTTTATTGATATATAACTCACACCGGACAGCCACATTGCAGAAGAATGAAATCAGACCTCTTTCTTAAACCATACACAAAATAAACTCAAAATGGATGAAAGACCTAAATGTGAGACAGGAATCCATCAAAATCCTAGAGGGGAACACAGGCAGCAACCTCTCTGACCTCGGCTGCAGCAACTTCTTGCCCGACACGCCTTCAAAGGCAAGGGAAACAAAAGCCAAAATGAACTACTGGGACTTCATCAAGATAAAAAGTTTTGCACAGCAAAGGAAATGGTCGACAAAAGTAAAAGGCAACCTTACAGAATGGGAGAAGATATTTGCAAATGACATATCAGATAAAGGGCTAGTATCCAAAATCTATAAAGAACTTCTCAAACACCCAAAAGACAAAAAAATCTAGTCAACAAATGGGCAGAAGACATGAATAGATATTTCTCCAAAGAAGACATACAAATGGCTAACAGATATGTGAAAAATGGCTCAACATCACTCAGCATCAGGGAAATACAAATCAAAACCACAATGAGATACCACCTCAGACCAGTCAGAATGGCTAAAATTAACAACTCAGGAAACAACAGATGTTGGCAAGGATGCGGACAAAGGGGAACCCTCCAACACTGTTGGTGGGAATGCAAACTGGTACAGGCACTCTGGAAAACAGTATGGAGCTTCCTCAAAAAGTTAAACACAGAGCTACCCTATGACCCAGCAATTGCACTACTAGGTATTTATCCAAAGGATACAAACATAGTGATCTCAAGGGGCACATGCACGCCAATGTTTATAGCACCGATGTCCATGATAACCAAAGTATGGTAAGTATGGAAAGAGCCCAGATGTCCATCAACAGATG
Source organism: Callorhinus ursinus (assembly GCF_003265705.2). Taxonomy (NCBI): domain Eukaryota; kingdom Metazoa; phylum Chordata; class Mammalia; order Carnivora; family Otariidae; genus Callorhinus; species Callorhinus ursinus. Next base: position 15,013 of record NW_027397816.1, read on the forward strand.
AATGGATAAAGAAGATGTGAGATACAGAATGGAATATTACTCAGCCATCAGAAAGAATGAAATCCTGCCATTTGCAATGACTTGGATAGAACTAGAGGGTATTATGCTAAGTGAAAGAAGACAAAGAAAGACAAATATCGTATGATTTCACTCATATGTGGAATCGAAGAAACAAAACAGATAAACACAGGGGACGGGAAGGAAAAATAAAATAAGATGGAAACAGAGAGGGAGACAAAACCATAAGAGACTTAACCATCGGAATCAAACTGACGGTTGCTGGAGCGGAGGTAGGTGGGGGGATGGGGTAACTGGGTGATGGCCACTAAAGAAGGTGCTTGATGGGATGAGCACTGGGTGTTATATGCAACTGATGGATCCTAAATTCTACCTCTGAAACTAATAATACACCATTTGTTAAACTGCGTGTAAATAAAAAATTTAAAAAAATAAATGAAATCAAAATATTTGTCCTTTTGTGCCTGGCTCAGCTTCTCTCTTTTTAATAATTCAGTGTAAAATAAATTTCTGTTTTATGCATGTAATGTGTTTGTGCTGTGATTCAAAGTTAAACATTTCAGAAAAGAAAAAAGTAGTGATGCAAACTGGAACAAGAATGTTTATACACTCTTTCAAAGGGTTTCATTATGCAACAGAGAAGAGAAACTGGATGCGACTGGAGAATGATACGGGCTGAGAAGGACGGTTTCATAAAGGTGAGATATTACAGCATATAATGAGACTAGATCTAATGGACAAACAGATGTTTAAGATGGAAAAGGGAGAAGGGACAACTGGAAAAGCAAACAAAGTCCACGAGAAATTGAAAGGGAAGGAGACTCCGCATACAAGCAGAGGGACTGGACTTAGATTGGAGCATGGACAACTTATCCACTATAGTAGGAGGAAAATCTAGATACACGTGGGCTCACCTGGCACCTACATGTGGAAGTACTCTTTGGATTGCTTCTATTTTTCTCAGCCAAAGGTGGGGCCGGAAGAAATCACGAGAGTGAACTGCTGACTAAATGTTAAATGTAAGAAGAGGTACATATTGAGATCACAAATGTGCCATTAGTCAGCATGGTTATGGGTTTTCCTGAAGACATTTTTAGCCATTCAGGGCAGGCATCAAGCAAGTACAAACAACACACAACAGATGAGACATCACAGGACTCATAACCTGGGAGTCATTTATTCACTTGATAAATAATTCTTGTTCATCTACTCTTGGACAAGCACTCTTCTAGACCTGAGAGCATAAAGAGGAACAGACAGAAGTGGTCACCGAACACATGGAGGCCGTATTCTAACACAGGAGAGACTTTTAGGATACCTAGTTTACAACAGGCATAATTTTAGCATACCGGTATGTCAGGGCCATCCTGAGAAGGGTGTGGGCCTGGACTCACCCACCAACGTGCCCATGATACTCACGCCTAAGAGGAGGCTGCTCTATTGGCAGCCCCCTACACACGTTTGGGCAGTTTTATAAACAGAACTTGGGAAAACGAACTTTGATGATGTTAAAACAGGGGTATTGACCCTTGCCCCATGAGTCACCAGCCCACTTGGGTCTATCTTGTGGCCATTTGCCTTATCTAACAGACTGGCCCGTGAGATGTGCGTATCACTATAATGCCATCCAGGGATAAAGAACAATCTGAGTTATGATGTCCATGTGTTACAGAGCAAGAGTTTCAAAGGAGGGGAAGTGAGCAACAGAGTGTGCCCTCCGAAGATGTCTAAGCCCCCTGGTCTGGAACACTTGGAGTTAGCCAAGCAACGGACGACAGGAGGGGTGGGGGTGGGGCATTCCGTGTGGCACAGTTGAGAAGGCATGGAGGTTTTGTTTCCACTCTCAAGGTAGGGTCTTGCATTTTAGCGTTTGCAGTCCTTCATGATTACATCAGTCCATCATGCCAAAAGGCCCTTAGCCAAGGAGCACTGAAGCTGGTGCTGTGGAAGGAAGTCACACAGAAAGGACGCTATCTGAAGGATAACAGATCAGAAAGACTGGAAAGGCCACAGCCAGAGGCTATGCCTCTCACAGCCAGGCAGTTGCCACCCTTTATGCAGCCAGCATAGATCTGGAGCTAATGCCTGAGGGTCTCTGTGTCAGGGAGAGCTGCTGCTGATGGACAGAGGCCACACACCGTCGACCGATTCACGATGGCCACGTCAGTGGCAGCTCCTTTGAGACACTCTGCCTCCTCCTTGTCTTTTCTACAGAAATACCAAGTGGTTACCTATGAGGCTGGCAGAGTGCTTCAGACTTGGGCTCCCCAAATGAAGGGCTGGAGGCGGGCACCAGTAGTGCCAGGACCTCCGTGTGTCAGGCTGGGGATCATGCTGGTCTTGGTACTGATTTTCCTGCCAAGCTTGTACTGTGACCCTGGATCTGTATATTACTCTTCTTATGAAACAGTC
>NW_027397817.1:0-17442 GCF_003265705.2 Callorhinus ursinus
ATCCGTGCTAGTACGATCACTTCTTGGTTAAGAGTCCATCTATAGGCCGGAAGTGAGTCTTGTTGGCTCCGCCCCCGTTATCGGTACCTCGCGAGATTTCGCAAAGTCCTCCCTTTACCGTCTGAGCTGCCAACATGCCGTCCAGACTGAGGCAGACCCAGAAACTTCGCGGGCCACGTGAGCCACGGCCACGGCCGCGTCGGCAAGCACCGGAAGCACCCAGGAGCCCGGAGTAATGCTGGTGGCATGCATCACCACAGGATCAACTTCAACAAATATCACCCAGGTTACTTTGGAAAAGTTGGTATGAGACATTACCACTTAAAGAGGAACCAGAGCTTCTGCCCAACTGTCGACCTTGATAAACTGTGGACCTTGGTCAGTGAGCAGACACGGGTAAATGCCGCCAAGAACAAGACTGGAGCTGCTCCTATCACTGATGTGGTGCGATCGGGCTACTACAAAGTTTTGGGAAAGGGAAAACTCCCAAAACAGCCTGTCATCGTGAAGGCCAAATTCTTCAGTAGAAGTGCAGAGGAGAAGATTAAGGGTGTCGGGGGCGCCTGCCTTCTAGTAGCTTGAAGCCACGTTTGGACGTTTGGGGGCGTTCATTAAATGCTAACAAGTGCTAAAAAAAAAAAAAAAAAGTCCATCTATACCAGTAATTTTCAATCCCAGCTGAACATTAGGGTCACCTGGGAATATTCAAAATACTTTGAGAACCTGAGCTCCATTCCTGACCACCTGAATCAAAAACCTTGATGTGGGAAGGAATAGGTAGGAGAGGAGATAGGAAGCCACGGTTATTTTTCTTAAACTCCCAGGTAATTCGAAATACAGGCAGAATTGAGAACTGTTGATTTAGGCAAAGCAGCTGCCTAAGTCTTTAGGGGCTGACCCAGCAAATGGTTGTAGGAGAAAATGTTCTCAAATTAAAGTTAGTGTATCTTTTCTAGTACTTGAACAATAGCTGGCTCAAAAAGGATTCTGCTAAATGGGTGAGAAAGAACGGATGAAGCATCAGATGCACTCCTTGCTATAACGGAAATAGTTTTTACAAGGGCTAAGCAATGCTACTGACCTTCAGCAAACTCTGAGACTATGATAATGATTATCCAATAATTAATAAGGACTACTGCATGCCCATTACTGTGCATGGCACAGATCTCGTTTTGGTTTCTTAGAGAGCAGAACATGTTGGCTCATCAAAGTCCAAGGATAACCACTGCCCACATTTGTAGCAGTGAGCCCTCCAATAATCTGGAAGGTGGTTGTTAGAGACGACTGCCAGGCTGTTCAAAACTGACTGACAGGCAGTAACGATGGCAACACATCACAGACTGAGTGCCTGCCATGAGCCTAGTGCAGTTTTAAATATTTCCCATGTACTAGCTGTGTTGGGCCTGGGCCCCCACACTGGCCCCAGCCTCAGAGAGGTAACCTGTGAAACTCTTGATATACTTAAGTTCAGTTTGCAATTAAAATTCCTGCACCATCTGTCCATCCCAGCACCAAAGTACTCACCCCGGGCATCCTGCTTTGCTATACCCTAACTGGGAGATGCTCTGATCCAGTGAGAACAAGGATCAAGTTATGGAATGGGCAGACCAGGAAGGGTGGGTGGCCCGAGTTCCCAGGCTCACTTAACTGAACCAACCTGACTTCTCCCTGAGGGACTCCTGCTCCAGGAAGCACCAGTCCCCAGGAGCCTACATACAAAGAGGCAAAAGAAGCACAGGAGCTATTGCAGAACATTAATATGCCTTTTGTCCTAAGTCTGAGATAGGAAATATTAGAGCAAAATGGAGCCTTAACTCCAGCAGCAGCACGGCCACCAGAACTCCCGCTGAGTAGCATCTGCTTCAGGGTTTCTCAACCTCAGCACTACTGACATTGGGGACAGATAATTCTGTGTTAGGGGTGGCTGTCCTGTGCACGGTAGGATGTTTAGCAGGATCTTTGGTCTCTACTCACTCACTGTCAGAAGCACCCTCACCCCGCGGTTACAAGGACCAAAGATGTGTGTGTAGACACTGCCCGATGCCCCCAAGTGTACAGCCACTGATCTACACGAATGTTTGGCTCTCTCTCTGCTTCACCCACAGCTCAAAGACTAAAAAAACAACTCCCAACACAGACCCCAACTTTTCTTCCCCTTTTCCTCACCTGGCTACAGACCTTGGGTTCCTTGGGAGGATGAGGAAGTGGCAAGGACACAGAGCCAGAAGAGAACCAGGAGAAAAGCCCACTGAGCTGTCAGCACCCCAAGGGCAGAAACGGTCGGTTTTATGTGCTGCTGTACCCCAGCCCCTAGCACAGTGCTGGGCACATGGCTGGCACTCCAGATTTACTGAATCAATACATCAACCAATGAATGAACAAATCAACGGGTGAAAGACTGGGACAATGCTAATTGTTCAAGATGAATTCTAGAGGCCCTTGCAGGCCTGCCGACTCTGGATGACTCTTCCCTCAACACCCCTCCAAATTCCCTAATAGCAGTACCTTCTCTTCCCGCCAGGCTGGTAATATAGTCCAGTCCATCTGCAATATGGACCTTCATCCGGTCACTCTGGGAGAAGCCAAACCACTGGGTGGCCACTTCCAACATGGAGGGGTCGATCTCCACAGCATCAACGCAGGACTTCGGGAAATGATCGTGGACAAACAGGGGGAGGCTGCCCCCACCCAGGCCTACCACCAACAATGCCAGTGGGGTCTCTGCAATAAAGAAATAAAGCATCATTTGACAATCTGCTCACTGAAAGTTTTGTACCAGCCTTGGGGAAGGCAAAGGAGGGAGTTGGATTATTGGCTCTGCCCAGGGGACACAAGATTTAGAGGCCCAGCCTCTGTCTCATCCCAGAACTTTAGGGCCAGTCTGACATCTGAAAACTCAACCGTGGCCTCACAATCCTTCCTTTACTAGATCCAGAAGCTGTGTGTTATTACAGACGCTTAAAGATCCCAGAGCACTCAGCTGACATCATACCAAGAGTCCCCACCATAAGCATTATTAGATTTCCCCTAGGAATTGGGAGGGACAATGGCCAACATCTCGCTCATGATCACAAGGTAATGTAGATGCAATGCCCTCTGCCCACCTTTCAACTCAAAGGCCACAGCTGCCCTCTCAGAAACATCAACCCACCGACGGCAATCCATCCAAGTTCCAGAAATCACGAGAAAACAAAGGCCCAAATCCTAGTCCTAAGTACAGAGAAACCTCAGCAATCACAGGCAGACAGAAGACAAGAAATAAGAAAGAATCACCGAGAAGAGACATTAAATGTAAGATTAATATCTGAGGATTAAATCTAAGAACTGAGACTCCAGGGACATACATCAACACCAAGATAGGCTGGGAGTACAGGATGTTTCAGTAAGACATACTCAGGACTTTGGGTGAACAGTTACAAGCCCAGACAGAAAAAGGAACATTTTTGCTACTATGGTCAGATCCAAACCTGTTATTAGTAATAAGGCTATGGATTGTTCTACCTATAATACAGATTTTTTAATTAAGTAGAAATTCAAGAAAGAATTGCATCTGGTGCTCAAATAATACATTACTGAAAGCCAGAAATTCTTCTCAAGTGCACAAGAATTTCTGGAGTCATGATTTTAAATGTTCCATCTGGTTACATGGGTAGACACATATGCAAACACTCATCAAAATGAACAACTTAAAATCTGTACTTTATGTATCTCACTGAATACATTTTATACTTTAATATTTTAAATAAATGAATAATGAAAAAATTTAGACACCCACATGTGCAGCCATTTTGAGATTACAATCTGAGTTTGAGGGAAAAGCTACTGGATGTTTATTAACTTAGAAGAAGAATGGGAAGAAGAAAACTATGAATATATGTGCATTTGTTGGTCTGTAATCGCTGTGCTCAAAGCACAAGACAGCTGTCGTCTTACACGCCCCCTCCTGTGGCAGGCAGCGGAGTCTCCCTCACCTAGGAGCAGCTCCGGGTTTCTGAGCAGGGCAAGGCCCGCAATCATTGCTTTGTGGTGTTCACAGCACAGGTAACTCTTGTCAATGGACTGCCCTGGGGCTGCGGGGAGGTCCTCCGGAGCGTCAGCAGGCCGCTGCTTCTTCCTGTCCTTTTTCCGTTTCTTCTGGGCTAAATGAGAGATAGAGATGATGAGGTCCTGTGCTTGGCACTCGAAAGCAAGCCATACCAACAGCACTGTGCTGTTGTGAGCTTGATCAGACTCAAGAACCCACGCCACGAGGCACGGAGCCTACTTTAAGGAAAAAAAAAAAGGATCCCAGAGGACATGGCCTAGGTCTACACTGTCCAATACTGTAGCCACTAGCCACTTGTGGCTACTGAAATGTAAACATAAATTACAATTTAAAAACATTAAAGATTCAGCACCTTACCTGCACCAGCCACATTCTATGTGCTCAGAAGGCACATATGGTTAATGGTTACCATATTGGGCAGCTAAGTGGATATTAAACATTCCCTCCAATGCAGAAAGTTCTACTGAATAGCACCGTACCAGGTGACCTCTAAGGTACCCACCAACTCTAAAGCCCTTCTGAAACATATGCTAGTGGCTAGCAGTATGGAGGAGATGGGGTTCACCTGCACCTGTAACGTTTCTGGCTCACCTCACAGAAGTTTACTGAATTAACATAAAACAGATGCATATGGAGCAACGTACAAAACGGATGGCCTCTAAACTGAAGGCATTAAAGTGATAACCACATCTATTTGGTAAACCATCACCCCAGCCCCTTATCATTTGAGACCCAGGCTTCGCTCAAGAACAACATACACCTCCTTTCTGCTTATTGCCGTTTACACTTGAAGAGCCCAAATGGTAACAGGACAACTTGCAGAGCCATGTGCCTCTGATCACAGGTACCCAGGTCTGTCCTACATCTTGGCCAATCTCCCAGGTCAGTCTGGCCACCCCAAATGCAGAGTCCAGACCACGTCCACTTGGGTCCCACCAGTGTGCGGATGATACCTCACCTCTGTGAGACACATCCTTCAGCAACCTGGCTTCTGACTGCACCACATTCCTGTTGCTGAGGAAGATCAGCCGCCGGAAGTAGTGCTTGTCATCCCCCTGCACGTCCTCGACCACATAGCTGCCACTCAAGGGACTGCAGTCTTGGTGCTGAACGGTCCGGACCCCGATGTCCCCACCCACAGACAGAAAGGGCACCTGAAGATATAACAGAGATGTGGTCAAACACCAGCTCAATTAAGAAACAATGAGAAATGATTGTGTGTGTGTATGAGGAATCCCCATACCAAGGTTCAGGACAGCAAGAATTTCCAAGATTTGCCATTCTATTAAAGAACTTTCCTGGGGCCTTTCAACAGATCACAAAAGGTTTAATTCACTCTTTGGAAAACCAATTGAACACATAAAGATCTCCCAAACCCTTATTGAAATGCAAGGGTTCTCCCTCAGAAAAACATGATGTTCTCCTTAGGAATCCTCAAAGGATTTTCCATAAAAGCTACAGGGAACCCTTCGGAGGGAACTACAACTTTGAGAGAAGGAATCTGAACAGGGATAAAGAGAACAAAAATCCAGAGAGAAAGCAACCATTCCAAGTTTGGAGAAATCTCCCCCTTCCCCCAATTACTCTCATCTTTTTCCCCATTTTTCTAAACGGGAGAAAAAATTAGGAGAAAAATACATTTTTCCCCTAGACTTTTCCATTTCCCTTCCCAATCTTTGCTTCTATTTCTTTTAAAGACCTCCAAGAGTATTTAATAATCACCAGGGACCCCTGACTTTGCAGAGATGCAGGCACTGGAGAGAAGGTCCCAAATGACCTCCCCACAGGATCTACATCTCTTTGATGGACACCAACCCCAAAGTCTGCCAGAAAGAATCAAACACACATTCATCTGCAAACACAAGACAGCGTAGTGGGCAGAACCACAGGCTAGAACCTGGAAGTCTAGGTTCATCTTTTCAGATCTGTTACTACAGCAACAACCCCCAGGGACCTTGGCTTTCCTATCTACCACGGATAAAGTACCTGTAATGCACTCACCTGTCAACTGCCATCAGCAGGATGGAATGAGACAATGTCAGCAAAAACCTTGTTTCCTTCCCAGGAAAATACCAGACCAGCAATGCTAATATCCTGAAAACTAACCTGAGCTGTTTTGCCTCTTTTCCATTCTACACTCAGATGATGGTTCTAAGAAGCAAAATGCTCAAGGAAGGTCTGCACAAAAGAGGGTAAGGAGAAACAGAGTATGAACAATCCAAAGTATAAAGAGCTGGAGCCTGCAAGGTGGAGAGCATTTCATCTTTGTGGAGTCTCAGAGGCTCCACAAACACAGATGCTACTGGGGGTCTCAAAAGAGCAACCTCTCTCCTTCTTCTCACTGTCTGGGGCAAGAGAACATAAGTACTGCCCACTTAGTTCTGAGCTGCTGACATGCCCTCCAGGAATAGACTAGAGGCAGAGACCCTCATCCTAGCTCCTTCTAAGACACCGTCTGCCTTCGTGGCTGCTAATATGACTTCTCTAGAGATCCATGAAAGCTGTTGCCAGAGCTCTGTTACCTGCTGTTGGGCGGGCATCCCGGCAGGAGCCAACTCCATGACTCTGGCTGACAGCTCAGCCTGAATGCTGTCCATGCCTTCGTACCGCTGGCCTCGGTGGAGGGCCACTGTGATCAGCCTCCTGAAGCCTGCACTGGCCGCCAGCTGCTTCCGACCCTCCTCCATGCCAAAGAGCCACTCAGTCTCACGACCCTGGGGGACTGGAAAGAGGCACTTGGTGACACGGAGTCCAGGGAAGAGTGTTCAAGCCCCAACCAATATGACCTACATGGCAGAGTCAGCCCCGGCATAGGCCCAGCATCCCTTCCAACTGTGACCCACTGAGGGCTATCAATTCCCTACTGCACAATGCCCTGAGCAAAGCAGCTATCAGACACATGGTAGGACCTACGTGACCATATAAGGGGTAGAGGCAGGTACCTAGTGCAAGAAAAATAGCAGTAATACTAACACTTATTATATACCAAGCAAAATTCCAAGAAGTTTACAAACAGAAACTAATTGAATCCTCACAAGAGTCTAAGATGCAGGTGGTATTATTGTTCCCATTTTATAAACGAGGACATTCTGACACAGAATGGAATGATTTACCCAAGTTCATACAATTAGTAAATGGTGAAGCTGGGGCTCAAACCCAGGCAGCCAAGCCCCAGGCTCCGTGCTTGTATCGACTTTACTATTTGTTCCCCCAAGTAGACAGGTAGGCTTATGGAATACTTGGGAAAATAGCTCACTTGTCAGCAAATTACCAGCATGATGATTTCAACATCTTGCCTTTGTCTAGAATATCCTACTTTTGAAGATTTTATTTATTTGACAGAGAGAGACACAGTGAGAGAGAGAGAACACAAGCAGGGGGAGTGGGAGAGGGAGAAGCAGGCTTCCCGCTGAGCAGGGAGCCCAAAGTGGGGCTTGATCCCAGAACCCTGGGATCATGACCCGAGCCGAAAGCAGATGCCTAACGATTGAGCCACCCAGGCACCCTAGAATTTTCTACTTTTGAAAGCACTTCATCATCTTATTTCTTTTGATCATTACTGAGGTAAATCGGGTATCATTTATACCCTTCACTAATGTCACTTCTGTTTATTAAGCACTTATCATGTGCAAGCACCACTCTAAGAGATTTTATACTTCTCACACCTACACAACACAGTTAACAATCCCACTTTATAGATAAGGAAACTCAGGCACAGAAAGAAAAGGAACGTCCAAGGTCACACCACCAGGAAGGGACTGAGCTAGAACTGGAACCCAAATAGTCACTTTTTTAGCTACTACTCTGTACTGTATCCCTAAATTCAGCAGAAAAGCACAGCCAACTTCCCCCAAGTCGTGCAGCTCACAGGCTACAGAGCTGAGACCCTGCTGCTTCCATGACTCCATGTTACAAAGTAACTCTCTACACTGTGAGACTTACCTAATTTATCCCTCTCTCTCCTCCCTACCAAACCCATTCTCACACCAAGCCTTTGCAATGGAAGATGTGAAGAAATAAGCCTCAAATCTTAAGCAGGTAGCTGGACGGCGCTATTCCCCCTTCCTCATGCCTGGCCTAGTCTAACCTCTTGAAGTGCCACCCCCTGCAAGATAAAACCAGCCACGGTGTACCCATCCACCAAAGCCCCAGCCCCTATGAGCCAGCCCCTCCAGGGAAGAGAGGGAGCAATCCCAACTCACTGATGAAAATGGCAAAATGATTGTCCCGCGATGGTTTCACAGTGGGGCTGTCCACCACGTGGAGTGTGTAGCGTGGCTCCCCCGTGTCCCCATCGCACAAGTCCAGAGAAACACTCCCCAGCCCGGCCTTGCGGTACAGCTGGCTGCACAGCCAGGCATACTGCTGCCGCTCCCGCACCGCCTCGGCCAGCCGCTCGGCACTCTCCAGCCGCACAGGCTTGCCCTGCTCCTGAGCACATAGCTCAAAGATCTGAAGGGCAGAGCCAGGGACTGGCCTGAACTTGGTCATGATGAAGGCAAAGACAGGTAGGGAGAACCGAGGCTCTGCTTCCAACACCTGGTCCTGGCTGTTGGCCACCTGGTGCACCCTCACCATCCACCCCTCCCGGGAGAAGTGACCCACTGCTTTCTTCAGGATGTGAGCCTGAGCCAGGGAGATGCAGAGGTAGCGACCGCCCACCTGCAGGACACGGCCAACCTCAGCCAGCATCCTGTCCACTTGGTGCAGGGTCTTCTCCTCCTCATCTGTCAGGACAGCGTCCAGGGTGCCCTTGTCCAACACCACCTGGAACGAAGCATCAGGAAACTCCATCTGTGTCATGTCCATCTTCAAGAAGCTCATCTGGGGCCGTCGGCTGGCATTGCGTTCCTTCATCTGCTTAATGACCACCTCACTGATGTCGATGTTCACTATATCCTGATAGCCCACATCATACAACTGTTCACTTAGCTCTGAGTTACCGCACCCAATCACCAGCACCTGAGGGGAAAAAGCCAACAAGGTAAAGGTGATCAAGGCAAAGGAATGACCTGCAGACACTTCCAGGAATCAAGTCTCACCTTGGCTGTTAACTTTTCAGAAGGTGTAAAGGTTATTATCAGCAGAGAGCACCATTACAGAGGTGATTCAAGGTTCCATCCTGAAACACTACTGCTTAGAGAAACTCACCAGTGAAAACCACATTCAGTCAAACAATACAAGGTATGTAAAAATGGGTTTCCATACTGCAAAAACAAGCGAATCCTGGTTGTTCTTAGAAGCAAGCACTGATTACTCATGAAGTGATAGGAAGTCACAGAATCCAAATTTACTATGGAAAACCTACTTGTGGCATAAATCTATTCCACTCATACCTAAAGGCACACCTCATGGTATTCTGTTTTCTTTTTCTGTTTGTTTTGTTTAAGTTGGCTCCACCCCCAGCACGGAGCCCAAGGCAGAGCTTGAACTCACAACGCAGAGGACAAGACTTGCGCTGAGCTCAAGAGTCAGACACTTAGCTGCCTAAGCCACCCAGGTGCCTTTATTCTGCTATTTTGTAAAGCCAAACTTAAAACACAAGTTGTTGCCTCCCTCTCTGTGGAGCAATCGCCCACTGAACCTTCAAACTTCAGCCCCACTGTCACCATCTCTGGAAAAGCTGGTGGGAAATGCATAAGCCTTGGACTGAATGGGGCTGAGTTTAAATTCCCATGTGACCACTCACTACATGTATGATCTTGGACAAGAAACGCGCTCAGAGCCGCAGTTTCCAAATCAATACAATGAATGAACCGTACAGAGTTGTTGAGATTTCAACCGTTGAAGGCACATACACACACACAGCACTCAGCATAAGTCTTGGCACTTAGAGCATCCTCCACGAATGTCACCTTTCTATCCTTCTTTCTTCCCCACCTCCAGTACACTTCATCTCCATCAAACCCCTAGCATTGTACTTAGCAGTTGTCACTCCTGGAACGTGCCTTGGGGTTCTTGTTGCTGAGGAGCTGAGCACAGTGCCTGAAACTCAGTGTGCCAGCAACAACCACTCCGTTAACAGACTCAGGTATCAGTAAAGCCACAGGTATTATCTGCTCTACAGAGACGGACAGTGACAGAAACGCACACCACTGCTCGAGGAGGCGATAGCTAGGTGGGACTACTAAAGTCTCTGTTCCAGTGGGATTACTAATTCAAGCATGAGCTGGGAGCAGGAGGTCTCTTACCTGAAAACCTTTAAAAGAACATTTTAAAACTGCCTTTTAGCCGAGTGACGCATAGAACCCGGAAAATACGGGCCCCGTTTGTTACCAAAATACGGGCCTGTCGCTATCCACCGAGGGCAGGATTAAAGCTCTCGTTCCCACATTCCCGAGCACACACTCGGGACCGCCAGGCCGCGCTCACCTTCTCTCTGGGTTTGATGTATTTGTGCAGCACCCCGCACAGCTCCAGGTAGCTTCCATACCACTCGAAAGCTCTCCTTCCTCGCTGCTGGAAGAACTTCTCCCAATAGTCAACGGAGCCGAACTCCTGGCAGCTTTTGGGTAAGAGGTTCATATTGTCACTGTCCGAGCGGCGCCTTCAAGACCCTCCTACTCGCCCTCTGAGGTACCATCGGTTAGGCTTCCACTCACGCTGGCGCCGGCCCCCTGCAGTGGAATTCTTCCCAAGACCAATAACCACACTGATTTATCCCCCGCTCAAAACCCAAAGAGAACACGTCAGCCCCACGCGCGAGACACTGAACCCAACACCCTCACCCGTCCTCCCGGCTCACAGCCCCCGCCCCACGTGCGGAACCCCTCACACTCCCTCAGAGCGAGGTTTCAGAACCCGCAATCATATCCGGGTGCCAGGCGTCGCGATTGGTCGGCCACGCAGACCCTCCCAGCGTCTCATTGGTCACCGCTTTTCGCTCCTGGCACCTCATTGGCCGACACGCGCGCGCCACACGCCGGCGGAGTCGTCGCGGGCGTGGAGCGTTCCCCGGCGTGCGGCGAAGGGGGCGGGGCCACGGGCCGGAGTCCGGGCGGAAGAGGCCCCGCTGCCTCGTCTGCAGATTGCGTCCGAACGCCGCGCGAGGGCGGCCTTCCCCGTTCTGAGCTTTTCCTCCGCAGCGGAGGCCGCCCTGACCTCCCGAGATCTGTGTTCGCTTGCGGGCCGAGAGGGCCGTGCGGGCCTCGTGGCCACTTCTGATCTTGAAGGGCCGAGCGCGGCCGGCGGGGCAAGCGGGGAGGACGAGGCCCCGGAAAAGAAAAACCAGTAGAAGGACGTGAGGCAAGGAATGAGTAGAGCCGGTCCTTAGCAAAAGAAAGCCATCCTAGCCAGGTTCTCTTCTGCGTCTCCGGCCCCACCCTCCCGTAGTTCAACCGCTTGACTTGGATAATTGAGGTTTATTTTGGAGAAAACTGGCACTGGGCGGTATTTTTTCTGAACTAAAATGCAGGATTCCACTATTAATGTAGTGACGTGAAAACTCACAAGAGGAAGAGCAACCACGCATACAGAGGTGCCTCCTCACTTTCTTCTCCCCCCAAAGCACAACATGCAAATTTCAAACTCATCTTGACAATCAGCCTCCTTGGGTTGTCATTGCGGTGTCATCTATCAGTAGTTGCTACTACTGTTGCTACTGCTTCCTTGATGTGTTTAATGAACAAAGTACTTTCAGATGCCCATCTTATCCTAATACCCTAAGGAAGTTCCTGTGACCGGCACATGTGCCAAATATGAGCATCGCTGGGCTTTTCACAACACTGAATTGCGGAGGGAATGTACACACCGAGCAGGACACATATGCGTGGAATGGGCATCTCTAGTCTGGGCTATTACAGACGTCAGGAGCAGAGGTAGCCAAAAGGACTATGAATCCTTAGAGTGGACTTAAACTTTGGTTTAAGAGAGTAGTTCTCAAGTTTTGGCATGCATCAGAATCACTTGGAAGACTTATTAAAACAGATTGCTGAGCCCCACTTCCAGAGTTTCTCATTGATCAGGACTATCCTGAGGTCTAAGGATTTGCATTTCCAGCAATAGTGATACCAATGATTGGTCCAGGACCAGATTTTCAGAACTACCGACTCAAAATATAAGAGAAGAGTCACGACGAATTTAGTTCCCACTCCCCAACTTTGACAGGTTACTCTAAGAGCCCTCTACAAGTGACATCAAAGAAAATCTATCTTCATGTACCACCTGTTGAGTTCGTATTGTTTCCTTTCAACAAAGAAACTGGAAAGGAGCCTCTGAGGTGGCTTCAGCTAGTGCATCATGTAGAGTTCCTAATGAGTGAGATATGGGTCCTTTCAGAAAACACTGATTGAGAGCTGAGGACACTGATTTGCCTGAAGTGCTTCACAGTACCAAAAGTAAAAACATTTAAACAACAAACAAACAAAAAGCACAGCCTCTGCCCTCTCTGCTGAGGTTTTATTAAATTCATCAAACATTTAAATTGCCTAGGATGAACCAATCTTTGTGATAAAGCTAAGGATACGGTGGTAAGCAAGGCAGTCACCTGGTAGGCACACATCAAACAATTACAAAAATAATGTGTATGAGGGTTGTGGTGAATGCTGTGAAGGAGAAGTATAAGGTTCTGTAAGAGCAGATACCTTCCAGACCTCTTCTGCTCTGGAGGTGACCAGAGAAGGCTTTCCTGGGAAGGGACAAAAAGTTTCTCTAATCTGTCAGTTTTGGTAAACACTGCACATCTGAACTTGTTCTAGTAGTATCCGCATGACATTGGTAAGAACCAAGTATTTCACCCCCTGAAGATCTCTTCAGGAGCCTTTGGCTCCTGCTTTTCCCTGTGTCTCTAGTGTCCTTTCTCTTAATGGCTTGATATTGGAAAGATAGTAAGAAGTGATTTCTGTCATAGCCCAGGCACCAGCCCCTTATTTAACGCCTTTATTTTTTGCACCGTGTTTCAGACTAAGAGGATAAGTAATTTACCTATCGTCGCCTCTGTCTGCTCCCTTCTTAGAGCCTAAGGAAGCAGTAACAACCACAGAACTTTAAGCTAAAAGTCACTACGGGTCCTAAAATGTAGGAATGGCTCTTGCAGAAATGATTTACATATAGCATTAGACTCTGTCTTTTAAAATACTTACATTTGAAACATAGTGCTTTTGACTATAAAATATAATTAAGCAGTATCATTAGTATAGTTAGTTTAAGCTAATTAGATATTAAAATGGGTTGTGTTTTAGGGGCGCCTGGGTGGCTCAGTCGTTAAGCGTCTGCCTTCGGCTCGGGTCATGATCCCAGGGTCCTGGGATCGAGCCCCGCATCGGGCTCCTTGCTCAATGGGAAGCCTGCTTCTCCCTCTCCCATTCCCCCTGCTGTGTTCTCTCTCTCTCTCTCTCTCTCTCTCACTGACTCTCTCTCTCTCTGTCAAACATACACAAAATCTTAAAAAAAACATGGTTTGTGTTTTATTAGGATCTCCAGAGTGGGGACCAGTGTGCTTTATAAGGCAAAGTGAGCATACATATGGCCATTCAATGTCATGGTTTTTTTTCCCCAAAAATATAAATCCAGACCTCTAAATATGTAATTTGCAACTACTAGTCTTACTTAATTTAAAACATAAGGTTTTAGGAACAACATTCAATTAATTGGTTTTGCTAAAATAATTGCAAAATGAGGCATAATAAAAGCATTTCCTGAGTATGGGGGACAGAGAACAGGATAGAGCTTGTGACAGAATAACATTTCCCCATAGATGTGTATGTCCTAATTCCCAGAATTGGTGAATAAATCAGGCTACGTGGAAAGGGGAATTAAGTTTACTAAGCATCTGACATTAAACCGGGAGACTAAAGGGCGCCTGGGTGGCTCAGTTGGTTAAGCGACTGCCTTCGGCTCAGGTCATGATCCTGGAGTCCCAGGATCGAGTCCTGCATCGGGCTCCCTGCTCAGCGGGGAGTCTGCTTCTCCCTCTCACCCTCCCTCCTCTCATGCTCTCTCTCTCTCTCTCATTCTCTCTCTCAAATAAATAAATAAAATCTTTAAAAAAAAAAAAAAAAAACCGGGAGACTAATCTAGATTATCCAGGCAGGCCCAATGTAATCACAAGAATCCTTCAAAGTCCTTAAAAGTGGAAGAGGGAGGCAGAAGAGGGAGAACCAGAGAGGTAGCATGAGAAGGATCAGTGCAACATCACTGGCTTTGAAGATGGACGAGGGGGCTGGGAGCCAAGGAAAGGGCCTGCCAGCCTATGAAAGCTGGAAAAGCCAAGGAAAAGTATTGTCCCTTAGAGCCTCCAGAAGCAACTCAGCCCAGTACACACCTTGATTTTCGTCCAGTAGGACCCCATCAGGCCTCTGACCTCCAGACCTGGAAGACAATGAATTTGCATTAAGATATTAAGGTTCTGGTAACTGGCTACAGGAGCAGGAAATACTACAGAGCATATACAAGAGAGGGTATGGGTGGTTGGGCAGAAGGTTACACTGGGAAGAATGCAGCAGAAGATAAAACTGGGAACTGAGGTGAACAGCACATCAGTTTTCAGAAGTCTTCCGTTCTGAGCATTTAGATTAAAGCTGTCAGGCCTTAAGAAGCCAATGGACAACTAGGGTCATGACAGAAAGAACTGATATGAGAGAAGTTTTGAGGAAGAACAGAAGCATCTGATGTGTGATCCTGTCTAGGGAATAAAAGACCCGAGGACTCAAAATGGCATCCACATTAGCCTCTGGATGACGGGGGTAATTGCCTATACAAAGGAACAGGGAAGGAGAAAGGAGGTCATTTGTAGAACTGTTGCTTGAGAGGAAATTAGAAGCTATCATGCTAGCCACAGCTGGCTACAAGCCAGTCTCCCCGCCCTGCAGGCCTGTCCCAGGGCTCATACCCTTCCAAGTGGACTTAGCGGTCCAAGCCATGAAAATACTTCATGCGTGGGGTGTAAAACTATTTAAAGGGAATCTCTCCTTGGTGTCCAGGGCGTGGCTCATCCAGGGCTGGAAGTAATTTCAGACTGGAAGTCTTTGCAAATGACTTTGTTTTCCACATTTGAGAAGTTAAGAATTGAATGTCTCCTGTCTCTTAGAAGAATGGAAGGCAGGCGTGGTATTCTAGGATAATGTACCATTTTATTAGCTGGCATCGGCACTTGCTTAAAGGTATTCTTGACCTGAGAAGTATTGCTCAAGCTGACACTGGATTCCTAAGATCGGGGTAATCCTAATAGTATTTTTTAGTTTGCCTAGCACTTGTACTTTACCATGAATTTCCTCGCACATTACCGTGAATTTGCAGGATGGACACACGTGGACACACACACATCATTGAGGCAAAACTCTAATTGATTAAAAATAAATTTAAGGGCACCTGGGTGGCTCAGTGGGTTAAGCGGCTGCCTTCGGCTCAGGTCATGATCCCAGGGTCCTGGGATCGAGTCCCACGTCAGGCTCCCTGCTCGGCAGGGTGTCTGCTTCTACCTGCCCCTCTGCCTGCCTCTCCCCCTGCTTGTGCTCTCTCTCTCTGTCAAATAAATAAATGAAATCTAAAAAAATAAATAATTAATTAATTAAAATTTCTTAAATGTTACATAGGATGGAGTAATTTTAGCCAGGCTGCCTCTGGGTGTCATATTTGATTACCCAGGATTCTCTTTGTTCAGTAGTTTCTTCTGTCCGTGTGGACGTCTCTGGGTGCACTGGTTTCCTGATAACGGGTGGGCTGCCTATCTACTTTTATGGGAGAAAGCAAAGGCCATAGCAGAACAGGCAGGTTGTTTGCCTTTGGGGCCAGTGGGCAATAACATTTTGGAAAACTAGAGGGAATGCTGCCAAGGGCGATGGCCTGTGCCTGGTGTGTCAGACGCCTACTGAGGGGGCTCCCAAGGCCTCTTTTTGCTTCTCATCTTTGTTTTTTTGCACCCTGGACATCGGGAAAGATTACAGGAATACACCATCACAATGTCTTCTCCATAATTCTATTCTAAACTTCAGTTCCTTTGCGTGAAAAGAAAGAACAAACCTTGGAAAACCCAGCTGTTTTTTTCTAAACTCTAGCACTCAGCACATCTACCATGAGCATCTCATGTATCCCATTTTTATTGAATATTCTCTGTCCTCTGCCCATAACAAAATATTTTTCTACCACCAAAGAGAAGGACTTTAAAATAGCACTTAATGAATAAAAATCTCTAAGTGCTCCATCCAAGATAGATTTTTTTCCTAACTTTCAGGTTGAGAGCCTTGAAAGAAACCTGGAGCCCAAAATTCCCGGTAGTCCAACAAAGGAGTCGTACATAATCCTTCTGTAAAAGTGAAACACTTCTCCTGCCCTGAGCGTGCAAGAGAGGTCTTCTCCTAAGAAGAATCTCAAATTCTGGGGCCAGAACTCTTCAGGGCCCTTGCTCCATCTTGTCTTTCAACGGTAGATCTTTATGCTGATTGTTCTGACACAGAGAAGGAATGAGTTTTCCCCAGGATGTGGCAACTGCATCCAAACCGCAGCTCTAGTGTTTGAAGACTCAACAGAGAAAAGGCCTCAGGAAACGTGGCCTGAGTATTTCTGGAGCTAGATGGCAGGAAGGGGCACCTAAATGGCTAAACTTAAGCCCCTTTCTTTATGCCAAACTATACAGCATAGAGGTAAGAACATGGGATTTGGAATCAGAGATCTAACTGCTTCTCAGGGTGTGAATTTGGTCAGACTTACTGCTGCCAGTTCTTGTCTAATGGCCTCTACTGTTCCTGCCCAGCACAATCCATTTACTACTCAGCAGCCGCCATGGATTTTCAAGTATATATGTAATAGCATTTTTTCCTCTGAGACAGACCTCACAAAATTCACCGTTTAGAAATGTACAGTTCACTATGGACTCTGAGAAACAAACTGAGGGTTCTAGGGGGGGTCTGGGGGGATGGGTTAGCCCGGTGATGGGTATTAAAGAGGGCACGTTCTGCGTGGAGCACTGGGTGATATATGCAAACAAGGAATCACGGAACACTAGTGATGTAATGTATGGTGATTAACACATCAAAAACTAATGATGTAATGTATGGTGACTAACATAATAAAATTAAATTAAAAAAATAAATGCTCTCCCATTAAAAAAAAAAGAAATGTACAGTTCAGTGGTTTCTAGTATATTCAGTGATGTGTGACCATCACCACTGCCTAATTCCAGAACCACTCCATCACCCCGGAAAGAAATACTCTACCTATTAGCAGTTAGTTGTATTTTTCCCTCCCTGTACCCTCTTGATGGGGTCTTCGAATATAGGTGAGGTTCGATGGGGTAGGAGTCCGGAGCCGACAACCAAGAAAGAATTCTTGAGACGTCTTTGGTGCAAAATGGTGGTTTATTAAAGCATGGGAACAGGACCCGTGGGCAGAAAGAGCTGCTGCACCGGGGTTGTGAGAGGTGGCTGATTGTATGCTATGGGGTTGGGGGAGGTAAGGAAAAA
>NW_027397818.1:0-17433 GCF_003265705.2 Callorhinus ursinus
ACATCGATCAATGGAACAGAATAGAGAGCCCAGAAATGGACCCTCAACTCTATGGTCAACTAATCTTCAACAAAACAGGAAAGAACGTCCAATGGAAAAAAGTCTCTTCAACAAATGGTGTTGGGAAAATTGGACAGCCACATGCAGAAGAATGAAACTGGACCATTTCCTTACACCACACACAAAAATAGACTCAAAATGGGTGAAAGACCTAAATGTGAGACAGAATTCCATCAAAATCCTAAAGGAGAACACAGGCAGCAGCCTCTTTGACCTCAGCTGCAGCAACTTCTTCCTAGAAACATCACCAAAGGCAAGGGAAGCAAGGGCAAAAATGAACTATTGGGACTTCCTCAAGATAAAAAGCTTTGCACAGCAAAAGTAACAGTCAACAAGACCAAAAGACAACTGACAGAATGGGAGAAGATATTTGCAAATGACATATCCGAGAAAGGGCTGGTATCCTAAATCTATAAAGAACTTATCAAACTCAACACCCAGAGAACAAATGATCCAATCAAGAAATGGGCAGAAGACACGAGCAGACATTTTTCCAAAGAAGACATCCAAATGGCCAACAGACACATCAAAAAGTGCTCAACATCCCTCGGCATCAGGGAAATCCAAATGAAAACCTCAGTGAGATACCACCTCACACCAGTCAGAATGGCTAAAATTAACAAGTCAGGAAACGACAGATGTTGGCGGGGATGCGGAGAAAGGGGAACCCTCCTACACTGTTGGTGGGAATGCAAGCTCGTGCAACCCCTCTGGAAAACAGTATGGAGGTTCCTCTAAAAGTTGAAAATAGAGCTACCATACGATATACTAATTGCACTACTGGGTATTTACCCCAAAGATACAACTGTAGGGATCTGAAAGGGTATGTGCACCCCGATGTTTATAGCAGCAATGTCTACAATAGCCAAACTGTGGAAAGAGGCAAGATTTCCATCGACAGATGAATGGATAAAGAAGAGGTGGTATATATATATACAATGGAATATTATGCAGCCATCAAAAGAAATGAAATCTTGCCATTTGCAATGACGTGGATGGAACTGGAGGGTATTACGCTGAGCGAAATAAGTCAGTCAGGGAAAGACATGTATCATATGACCTCACTGATATGAGGAATTCTTAACCTCAGGAAACAAACTGAGGTTTGTTGGAGTGGTAGGGGTTGGGAGGGATGGGGTGGCTGGGTGATAGACATTGGGGAGGGTATGTGCTATGGTGAGTACTGTGAATTGTGCAAGACTGATGAATCACAGATCTGTACCTCTGAAACAAATAATGCAATATATGTTAATAAAAAAAAAAGAAGACGATAGAAGGAGGGGAAGAATGAAGGGGGGGAAATCAGAGGAGGAGACGGGCCATGAGAGACGATGGACTCTGAGAAACAAACTGAGGGTTCTAGAAGGGTGGGGGGGTGGGGGATGGGTTAGCCTGGTGATGGGTATTAAAGAGGGCACGTTCTGCATGGAGCACTGGGTGTTATACACAAACAATGAATCATGGAACACTACATCAAAAACTAATGCTGTAATGTATGGTGATTAACATAACATGATAATAAAAAATAAAAAAAAAGAATTCACTGGTGAAAAAGAAATCTGTATTCCACATCCTATTTACTTGCTATTACTAAATTTAATATGCTATCTCAAAATAAGATAAAAAGTAGGAGAGGCAAATTTCCCAGTTGGGTGTCTTAAATGATATTGGAATTTGTGAGATGGATGATAACAGTGTATGATCTGTGAATAACCCTTGGGCTGATTAATTAAAGCAATAGTGGGCATTATAGAAACTAGATAACCTGATATATTTTGCTTATTTGAATATGTGCTGTCATGTGAATTCTGGTTGCTGTTATGGAGATTATCATTATTCAAATTTCTGCCAGTGTTTTTCAAGCCTCCAGAAGGATGATGATATGTATGAAATCATTATAATGTTCTGTGTTGAAGAAAGGTGTTTAAGAAAGAATATCAGAGTGCTATAAACATGGTTTTAAAATATTCCACTCTCCTTTTCTCCTTTTAAATTGGGTTTGTATTTTTACCTATTTTCATATCCTCCTGTGTGGGGAAAAATAAAAGAAAAAGACATATTTTTTTAGTTAGTGGTTTCTCAGTTCTGAATCAAGCAATTTTCCTAAGAGTAAACCTATTTTACTTTTTTATCAAATGCACAGGAAAATCATAAACCATTACAGCCCTTTGCTGCTAGCATACAGATGATTGAGAGTTATATCTTTTCCATATGTAATCCAAGAGATTGTCGTCCCAGATGTCCTAGAAACTTGACCAACCAGAGAAGATCCTAAATGGCATTTTATATCAATTATGTGCAAAACCCTGCCAATTATCTTCTCATATAATCCACATCAATAACTGAGAAGCACAAAAGATATAAACTCAAACCATCTGCTCTCACTACAGTAGGCCATCTAGAGCTTAAACAGTAACTCACATGCTAACATAGTCTGATACATTTATCTGGGATCATGCTGTTTAAGTGGAATTTGTGATCAAAAATATTACCACTTTGGCCTATCTACTATTAGAAAATATGTTTTCCCCTTTTAGGAAAAGCACTGTCATTTCTGTTTTATTATAGTGGTAAATTAAGAGAACTACTGCCAGCTAACCTATAAAGAAATAAACTATACTTCTACTCTCTGCTCACTGTCATTCTTCTCCCATTGATGTTAACAATACCTGGGCTTTTAAAAGAGACAAGAAAAAAAAAATAGCCTCCAGAAATTCATTGTTTTGACACTTGCATAATTTTTGAACCATGTTAAATGCCAGAATAAAGCTATATCAAAATATAAAATGTTAACCCAAAGTGCCTATATAATTCAAGAAAAGGAAGTATTTAAAGACTACAATCACATAAGATAGCTTATATTTAAATATAATATAATGTGACTTTTTCTAAGCATTAGAGACACAGAACTGGCAGTTGGCAAAAACAGATATGATTTTAAATAATGTCCCAATGAAAGTATAGAACACAGACAATTCCCTCCTGTTTTCCACCAGCATCCCTATCTCATGTTCTAGCATATCAGACCTGTCTATATTCCTCATGTTAACAACAAAAATATGTAAATGACAATATTACACCATCAATTTCCCTAAACAGCTTTGCGTTACATTTTCAAATTCCCAAATCAGTTTGGGGATAAATTAACATTTAAAATTATAATTCCCGTACATCTTAAAGAAACCAGATTCCACTTGTTCCTAGACTTCAATAATATAATTTTGCAATCATGGTTTGGAAATTATACTGCTTGACATAGTTTTCCGATTGTAATGCATTACTTTAGAGCAGATATTTTCTAGTCTGTTACCAATTAAATTTGCATCTTAATTGTAACAAAAAGTAATGCCCTTGATGCTAGATGGAGGTGGATGAAGAAATGTAGCCGCTTGTATTCAGAAAAGATATGTATTGTGCCATTTCACAATAAGATATTTACAAGTGTTTGAAGAGCAATGCAAGATTCTTATGGTTTACGCATGAACACTATCTTATTTGGTCATCACTGCATATATATATTTTTTTTTCAAAAGATTTTATTTACTTAATTGTGAGTGAGAGAGACAGAGCAGGAGCAGGGGGAGCAGCAGAGGGAGATGGAGAAGCAGACTCCCCCCTGAGCAGGGAGCCCCACGCACAACTCGATCCAGGACTCTGGGATCATGACCTGAGCCAAAGGCAGATGCTTCCCGACTGAGCCATCCAAGCGTCCCATATATATTTTTAATATACAGTTCACAATTCTCATTTACACGAGGAAGCTCGCAAAAAAAAAAATAAATAAATAAGAGGATGTGCTTGGATTAGACAGGCACACTTGAAAAGTAAAAGAAAAGACAGTATAATTACAGAAATTTTTTTTTTTAATTACAGAAATTTTTAAATGAAAAGGTATTATGAACAATGTAGAAACTTCTGTCACACAATTCAATATGTGCAAATTGAGATTTTTAAAATTTGAGGTTGGCAATAAATGACAACACTGCATTTTCTGATCACTATTTCTAAAGCGGTATATTTTTCTTTGAATATCAGATAAATGATTTCCAACTGCTAAATTTCCTACTCTATTGGAAGAAGCTCATTTGCACAAAAATATCTTTCACGGTGGTGGGTGATAATGGTTATGTTATATGGCACAGCTGACTTTAAGAATGTGTCAGTCCCCAGTGGAATGACCAAATTAGGTCAGCCCTTAAAAGGACTTGGAGTTTTTCTAGTGAAAGACAGGAAGCACAAGGAGACTTGGCACACCAGAAATACTCCATTTTTGGCTTGGGGGTGGATGAGCCACATGCCAAGGACCAAAAATGGCCCTGAAGACCTGAGAGTGACCCCAAGCCAAATGGCCAGCCAAGAACTGAATTCTTCCCACCTTCTGACGAAGCTTGGAGGGGGCTCCAAATCCAAATGTGGGTTCCCTCCGCAGTCCAACACCTGATTTCAGTATGGTGCCAATCTGAGCAGAGAACGCATTCATTCCCAAATTTCTGACCTCAGAATGATGAGCCAAATAATAGCTACTGTATCTAGCTGCTAAATTTGTGGTACTTTGTTATGTGGCAATAGAAAACTAAGTCACCTACCACTGTTTATAACTCAAAACTATAGAATATGTTGTTACCATGGCTTCCCAAATGAAAAAATAATTACTTTGGGCAATCTGAAGTAAAATTGACATAGATTCTGTTGTCCAGAAATTCTCTCCTTTCTACAAATATTTGTTGAGCAACTACAGTATTCCAGGCTTTTTCTCTGTGCTTAGATTATGTAGTCAGTACAAACACATGTCTAGCTGTCATCCCTTCTCTTCTGGAACTTGAAATAAAAGTATGATTATCCTTATCATACTTACCAGTATTATCATGAGAGTGTGTTTGCATTAGAATGTTTTGCTTCTCTAAGGAAGGACCTCTAGCCCTTTTTTAATTACTTAGAAAGTAAAGATAATTTGAGCTATTGTCAAACTTTTAAATTATTTTATAAAGTAAGTTTTCTTTCCTGAATAAAGTCTGAGGTTACCAATTCTGCCAAAGTATGGAGTTGCCTTCCTAAAAATGGTAATGTGTTTGTATCTATTTTCATGATACTAGAAATAAAGAGAAAAGTTGACATCCCTAGAGTGTACCCTGGGTGCAGCTACAGAAGAAGAAATTAAATTTAGTCTTCTAAGGAAATATGGAATGAGCAAATAATAATTGGTTATCTCCAGTGGAAAACTATTCATTGTTTAGAGCACATCCAGATTATCTGATTCTCAATAATCACTGTATTTTACAATTCTGTAAATTGTAGATAACTGATGACAATTTACTTCCCTTCATCTTGTTTACAAAATGGGTTTCATGCTCATTTGTACTTTATTTGAACATTCCTTACTCCACATAAATTTGTGATTCTTTGATTTCTCCTTTGAGTTGGATCTAACAACTTTCAGGTTTCCTCATTAATAATGAGTTAATTCAAAACTTTAACACATGTTTTATATCCATATGAGAGTCATTATTTTACCCTTTAAAAAAAAAAAAACACATCATTTAGTACTATGAGGAAATACCCAAAGTTATAAGACTCCAAAAAAGAATGTTATATCTCAATTTAAATAGAAACATCAATTGATGATTTTGTCTGTCAGTTAATCTACCTAGATTTACCTAACTTTACATGTTTGTCAAGGTTCATGTACTTTTCTGTGGGCCTAATTTCGAATTCTGAATTCAGAAATTATAATTCAGAAATAAGAACATTATTACCAAGATGAAGAATCCCACCAAAATAGACACCCCAAATTAACTTAAATTCTCCTACTCTGCCAGTTTTTTTTTTTTAAGACACTTTCCACTTGTCAAAAACTGAATAATGGCTTCCCAAAGATATCCATATCCTAATACCAGGAATATTATGAAGATGTTACTCTGCATGCCAAAGGGGGCTTTTCAAATGTGATTTAGTACCTTCAGATGATAAGATTATTTTGGATTATCCAAATGGGCTATTTTGTACTGGTCCCAACCTATCAAATACCAATGTCCTGGCTGGACTGGCCCTTGTGATTCTTACTATGACTGCAAGATATCTCTGGCAATAACCATCAGAAAACTTAGAAACAACAACAACAAACAAACAGGTTTATTACTCACAGGTACTAGAAATTATATGGCACACCTGGGTCCACACAGTAAGGTTATAGGGAGAGAAAAATGAGAGTGTGGGCCTGGGTTCTGCTTTTATTGAGGTCGAGGGTGAGGGCCAGAGTTTCACAGGTTCCATCTAATTTAAACATAAGAGTGGAAATTTAAAGTGCAGAAAGAGAGAAAAAAGAAGCAGACCTAAATGGTCAGTTATCGAAATCAACCAAGATCTCTAAAACAAAGGAGTCTGGTTGGATGGGGGGCCAGACTTCTGGCATCCTGAACTGTAAGATAATAACTTTCTGTTGCTTTAAACCACTATAGTTGTGGTAATTTGTTAGAGCAACATTAAGAAACTAAAACACATTCCATTGAAAAATAAAATGTGGCTTTTATTATCTCAAATATATGTCCCCCAGTGGGCACTCAAAATATCTTTAGAACCCCAAAATCAAAACATCTTCTAATTAAAAGTTCAAAAGTAAATATTTCTCTATAAATTTAGTTAAAATTTGCAGATTTATGTGGGACAGAACTTATAAAGATACTCCCTATACTTTAGAAATGACATTATAAATTAATTTTAGTACGATCAGATTTATAAGAACCTAAGTATTGAAATACTCAGTATTTCAATATTCAATATCAAATTCAGTATTTATACATACACTTTCATGCAAGGTGAGATATCAAATGTTTGTGTAATAAACACTTTCATAAATCAGATGTTAGCTGGGTTTATTTCAATGTGTTAATGAGGTTGAATCACTAGGTTGGAACTGTGAGACATGAAATCTCATTCTTAGCTGGAAACCTAGGTTTCCTATGTACTAGTCCCTCTAGTATTACATATGTGGCATAATTCTTAAATGATGGCACTGCATGCATTCCACCTCATTATTATTTAAATAAGCTCATAAATATTTTACTTAGAATCCAAGAATGGAAGCTTTGCATCTGGACACTAATGGTATGGCTCCATCTAATTTGTTTTTCTATCAGATATAGAGTTATTATCATAAAATATGGTAATAGTAGAGCATTATCCTAGAAAAAATGCTGAGGCTAATAATGTAATGTATAAAACATATCATCTCAACACATATCCAACCCTTTGTACTCAGTTTTATAGTGAATCCATGTACAGAGAAAAAGGGCAAAAGAATTTCAAGCAATTTTCAAGAATTTCAAGAATAGGGTGAGTATAGCTGTATGTTGGAACCTTCTAATAGTAAAATCTTATTAATTTAAGACATACTAATACAAAGCTAAGTAAGTTAAGGTTCTTCTAGGGATGTTAACCTATCCTCATTTAATATATATAGCATGAGTATTTTAAATTACCAGTTAGGTTTCTAAATATATATTTTATTGTGCAGGCTGTATAATGCTGATAATATAATGTCACCATGAGAACTGTAACTTTTCTGTTCTGACATATGTTTAGATTTGTAACCTTATTGTTACATTAGCCTTGAATTGTTTCTCACAGATATTTCTATGGTTCTGAAAGAGAAAGTGAAGAAAAAATAATTTTAAAAAGCACCCTGAATTGTGGAAATATGCATATTAAATAAATAATATTGCTAAATTATAAAAATTTATAATCAATAGCATTTCAAAAAAGAACAACTATATTTTGTGAAAAGAAATAAAATATGTAACTCAAGATAAATACTTCACTATATTTATGTCTTTGAATTTTAACTTATCGACATAGAAATTAATATTTTGAGGTCTGTATCATTTTTCCCAATTACATTTTATTTTTTTAAAGATTTTGTTTATTTATTTGACAGAGAGAGAGAGACAGAGAAAGAGGGAACACAAGCAGGGGGAGTGGGAGAGGGGGAAGCAGGCCTCCCGCTGAGCAGGGAGCCCGATGCGGGGCTCGATCCCAGGACCCTGGTACCATGACTGGAGCCAAAGGCAGATGCTTAATGACTGAGCCACCCAGGTGCCCCCCGATTACATTTTAATCCCTTAACTTTTTTTTTTAAGATTTACTTTATTTGACAGAGAGAGAGAGAGACAGTGAGAGAGAGAAACAAGCAGGGAGAGTGGGAGAGGGAGAAGCAGGCTTCCCGCAGAGCAGGGAGCCCGATGAGGGGCTCGATCCCAGGACCCCGGGATCATGACCTGAGCCAAAGGCAGACGCTAATGACTGAGCCACCCAGGCACCCCGAATCCCTTAACTTTTAATAATAAACAATTATTCATCATCTGTGAGACTTTCAAAATTAAAATTCTAAACTCCAGATTCTGTTAATATATATCAACTGTTTCCCCCAACAATTATTATTTAAATAAAACACAGTGTTACAGCATTGATGAAAATATTTCATAGATAATTGTTTCAATTTACACACATTTTAAATATATAGTAGGAAGAATGGGAAGTTAGATTTTACATATGTTCTGATTTCACTGAAAAATCAGTTAGGATATAATAATCCTTAATATCAACTACATTATGACTAATTTATTTCTTTTGAGGATTGACAATGAAAATGGATTTAGATTTTTAATCCTTTGTGACTAAAAAGTTTGAGTCTTCACTGTTGGGTAAAGCAACATTTCATGAACAATTTGCAAGCTATGAGAAGTCACTTTACTGAAGTATTTAAAAATTATAATACCTCAGTCCAAAGTGCCCTAAGAAAAGTTATCTATTCCTTAGTTGTATTTATCTCAAAACAACAAATATAAAAGCAATAGATATTGAACAAGAGAATTAAAATTCATAGCACTTTAATTTCAGAAGATATGACAGGGCCACTAAGTTTAAATGTAATATTTTATGTGTGTGTGTTGGGGGGAGGGGTGCAAACAGTCACAGTCAATCAGCAAACACTTGATTAGTGCTTATTGAACAAAATACATGTCATCATTAAAATAATTGACATCTTTGGTGAGAGCAACACTATATCCTAAGTGAAAAAAAAATGAGAGAAGAGCCTGTTGAGAATGTTTGTGTTTGTTAGGCTAATGTGCTATGTAAATGTACTGAGTATAATCAGTAGATGCCAGGTCTCTCTGAGAAGGTCTCTATGACCATTTTTAGAAAATTCCATATGGAAATCTTTCATTCTCAGGTGATTCATAGAACAGGCTTTTTGGAGGTTAGCATATTTCACATGTGAACTTTCAACTAAGGGCATAATTGAGTGACTTTGGTTAGTTCTTAATTCAGGAAACTATATAAAGGTAAATTTAGATGAGCTAACAAATAGCTTCATTCCATTTATAACAATTTATTTGCAAATTCCTTTTATCATTTCTCTTTTTTAATCAATCAAGTATGGGAGACAAACTGTCAACAGGCTTATTACAGTGTGACAAGGGTTTTGTAGATTTATGAGGAGAGAGCTATGAAAATTAAGTTATGTTGGCCCCAAAGCTGCAGTATTGCCATATAGGTACTGTATATAGTTCAAAGATAGGTTTGACACAGTTCGATGAATTGAGATAACTAAAAATTTGAGTGTGACTAGAATTATTTCATAATCAAGAGAGGAGTGAAAAGCCCCTAATAAATTGCATTTTGGATTCTGTGTGTGTGTGTGTGTGTGTGTCTGCATGCGTGTCTGTGTATATTTATAATAGGGAAAGAAAGGGAGGCTGCTGTAGGAAAGAAACAAGTACAGTAGAAAAGAAAGGGCCAGTGCAGAATAAAAATTTATGTTATGGGCTCTTGATTCAAAAGATGATAGTTGTAGAGAAACTAATTCATTTTTGATAGAGTTGTGTTTTTTTCAGATTATAATCCTTATAATGAACATTACTTATGAATCAATGTCATTCTATTAAGGAGTTTATTTAATAATGTACTCTATGATTTTAAAAAGCAAATGTTGGTGGGAATGCAAATCTGGTATAGACACTGTGGAAAACAGTATGGAGGTTCCTCAACATAGAATTACTATATGATCCAATAATTCTACTACTTGGTATTTACTCAAAGAATACAAAAACACTAATTCAAAAAGATATATGCACCCCTATGTTTTATTGCAGTATTACTTATAATAGCCAAATTATGGAAGCAATTGTAGTATCCATCAATAAATGAATGGATAAAGAAGATATGCAATGGATGGATAAATATATGTACACAATGGAATATTAGCCTTAAAAAATAAAATCTTGCCATTTGCAACAACACTGATGGATCTAGAGGGTATAATCTTCAGTGATTAAATCAGAGGAAAACAAATGATTTCACTCGAATGTGGACTTTAAGAAACAAAACAAATGAGCAAAGAAAAAAGAGAAGAACAAAAACCTAAACTCTTTTTTTTAAGATTTTATTTATTTATTTGACAGAGAGGGAGAGAGAGCATAAGGGTACAAATGCAGAGAGCAGCAGGGAGAGAAACAGGCTCCCACTGAGCAGGGAGCCCAACGTGGGGCTCAATCCCAGAACCCTGAGATCATGACCTGAGCCGAAGGCAGGTGCTTAACTGACTGAGCCACCCAGGCGCCCCGTAAACCTAAACTCTTAAGTACAGAGAACAAACTGATAGTTACTGATAGTTACCAGAGGGGAGGTGGGTAGGAGGATGGGTTAAATAGGTGAAGGTGAAAGGGATTAAAAGTTTGCTTATGATGGGCACCAAGTAATGTACAGAATTGCTGAATCATTATATTGTACATCTGAAACTACTATCACACTGTAAATTAATTATACTGAAATTAAAATAAAATAAAATAAGCTATCAGAAAAACAGTAGATGCTATATAAATTATAAAAGATATCGTTCTCCCAATATTTTATAAATACTCAACATATGTTTAAGTCAAATATTAAAAGAGAAACATTAAACTTGGATAGTGACATGTATACATAGTGTCTAATGAATTCCCCATTTGCATTCTATGTCTTACTTCTCCAAGTCTTACTCTTCTCTCCTGTCTCTTCTTCATGGTGTTGTGGCATCCCCTAACTCACGCTGCCGACTCGCCGCTAGGATGAGACATGACTCTGCAGGGAAAGGACAAGATTACACAAGTACTAGAGAAGAGGTATGGAGATAGACTCTTTCTGTGAACATATTTTCCACAAAATTGGAATTACATTTTAATGTATATGCGGGGATCAAATAAGCTAATAGAAAAAGCATACTTGGAACAAATCCAACAATACAAAAAATTTAAATGAAACTTATTCTGATTATTATTACTGCCATTACATTTTTGACTTTACTAATTAACACTGTAGCCTATTACTATAGTTTAAAAATAAATGGAAGAAGCTTCCTGAGGAGATCAGCTGAATTCATTTAGATATTAAACTCTTTTTTTTTCTTGATTATATTAATTACTTGAAGTGAATATTTGGGCATGGAATGCTGGATGCCGTAGGACATAGACTTGAATTGAGGGGATGCAAGGAAAGACAAAGAATTTGTTCTTAATATAAAAGCAGATGAATCTGAGCTGTTTTCTGGTTGCAGGAATTAAAGAGAATAAAAAAGGTTTATAGGAAAAAGAGTATGATAATCAGAACATAGAATGACCCAAAGAAAAAGAAGAGTGTAGGAACTATGAATGATGTTTCAGTGAATATGGCCTACACACTGCCTGTTGTACAACAGAAGAAATTGAAATGAATAAGGATTCTCTATTTAACCTTGCTAAACTAGTTTTATTTAGGTACAACATAAGTAAATATATATATATATATATACATAAACATATATATATACATAAATATATATGTAACTCAAAGTATTACTACTTAATAATATCTTCCATTTGTCAGCATTAAGTATTCCAAATTTCTCATGTCTTTATTTTTCACCTAAAACAAGCATAGTTTGTTTGAAGGAAATTTGCATTTTAAAGCCAATATATAGGAGCAAGATGGTGGAGGAGTAGGAGACCTGGATTTTGTCGGGTCCCAGGAATTCAGCTAGATAGGAATCAAACCATTCTGAACACCTACGAACTCAACAGGAGGTTGAAGAAAAGAATAGCAGCAACACCCTGAAGAGAAAAGTGACCACTTTCTGGAAGATAGGACGTGGGAGAAGTGAATTTGAGGCAATATTCAGGAAGACAGATGGCGGGGGAGGGGGCTTCCATCAGCCGCTACCAGCAAGTGATAGAGCAGTGGAGCACAAAATCGGAATGTTTAGAAGTCGGCTCCGCTGAGGGTCATCGCTCCAGCGGCTAAGCAGGGGCTGGAACCCTCGCGGGACAGTGTGGTCTCAGGACCCTCGGGGTCACAGGAAGACCGGGGATGCCTGAGTGCAGCAGAGCTCCCAGGTATCAGAGTGCAGAAGCTGGCTGCACAGACAGAGCCGAGGCACGGGCTCTCAGCTTGGGGTTGCCATAAACCGTGATCCAAAGCACAGTCAGGCCACTGCTCCTCCAACAGGGACCCAACAAGCAGCAGATCCAGGGAGACACCCCTTCCTCCCCTGGGAGGAGTGGTGTGGGAGCGCACCGCAGGGATCTGCTGGGTTTGGAGTCTCCACACGGTCGTGTGCCACAGATAGAAAGGCTCGGTCACAGGCCGGTTGAGCATGGAGTGCGACCGGAGACCGGGGAGATGGGAGTGATTGACTGCTATTCTCTGGGGGTGCACTAAGGAGTGGGGCCCCAAGCTCTCAGCTCCTCCAGGTGGAGATTGGGAGGCCACCATTTTCACTCTCATCCTCCAAAGCTGTATGGAAAGCTTGCAGGGAACAAAAGATGCCGAGAGCAAACCCAAGCAGATTACTTAGCCAGGACTGGCAAGGGCGGGGCAATTCCGCCTCTGGCAAAGACATTTGGGAAACATGGCAACAGGCCCCTCCCCCAGAAGACCCGCAAAAACAGGCAGCCAAGACCAAGTTTACTGATCAATGAGAACGGCAGAACTCTAGCACTAGGGGAATACTTCACATAGAATTCATGTTTTTTCCCGATGATTCTTTAGTCTTTCACAGTTAATTTTTTTTTGTTATTTTTTCCTTTTTTAAATTTTTCTTTTTCCCTTTTTCAACCAACATCTTATCAATCCTTTTTTAAAAAATCTTTTTTATTTTTCATTTAGAGATATATTCTATCCCTTCATAATAGTTAACCTTATTTTTGGTATATATATATATACATACACACATATATAAGTTGTTCTCTCCTAAAATTGGGATACAGTTTCTTCTAACAGACCAAAATATACCCTAAATCTCTAATGTATGGCTTTGTTCTAGTCTCCTGCCTGATCACATTCTCTCCTTTTTTTTTTTAATGCTTTTCTTTCTTTTTTCAACCAACTTCTTATCTTATCAATTACTTTTATAAAATCTTTTATAATCATCATCTTTACAATCATATTCCATCCCTTCATCGTATTCACCCTTATTTTTGTACATATATGTTTTTCTTTCTTTTAAAATTTTGGGAAGCACTTTCTTCTAACAGACCAAAATATGCCCCAAATCTAGTGTGTGGCACTGATCTATGCACCAGTCTGATCATATGTGATCATATTGTTGTTGTTTTTTTTTACCTTTTTCTTTTTCTTTTTTCTTTCTTTCCCTTTCTTTTCCCCTGGTTTCAGGTCTATTCTGATTTGTTTAGTGTATATTTTTCTGGGGTCATTGTTACCTTGTTAGCAATTTGTTCTCTCATTCATCTGTTCTCCTCCAGACAAAATGACTGGATGGAAAAAATCACCTCAAAAAAAAGAACAAGAGGCAGTACCGAATGCCAGGGACCTAATCAATATGGACATTAGTAAGATGTTAGAACTAGAGTTCAGAATGATGATTTTAAAGATACTAGCTGGGCTTGAAAAAAGCATGGAAGATATTCGAGAAACCCTTTCTAGAGAAATAGAAGAACTAAAAACTAACCAAGTCGAAATCAAAAAGGCTATTAATGAGGTGCAAACAAAAATGGAGGCTATAACTGCTAGGATACATGAGGCAGAAGAGAGAATTAGTGATGGAGAAGACCAAATTATGGAAAATAAAGAAGCTAAGAAAAAGAGAAACAACTACTGGATCACGAGGGCAGAATTCAAGATATAAGTGATACCATAAGACGAAACAATATTAGAGTAATTGGGATCCCAGAATAAGAAAGAGAGAGCAGGGCAGAAGTTATATTGGAGCAAATTATACAGAGAACTTCCCTAATTTGGGGAAACAAACAGGCATCAAAATCCAGGAGGCACAGAGAATCCCTCTCAAAATCAATAAAAATAGGTCAACACCCCGACATCTAATAGTAAAACTTACGAGTCTCAGAGACAAAGAGAAAATCCTGAAAGCAACTCAGGAGAAGAGATATGTAACTTACAATTGTAGAAACATTAGATTGGCAACAGACCTATCCACAGAGACCTGGCAGGCCAGAAAGGCTGGCATGATATATTCAGAGCACTAAACGAGAAAAATTAGTAGCCAAGAATACTATATCCAGCTAGGCTGTCATTGAAAATAGAAGGAGAGATAAAATCTTCCAGGACAAACAAAAACTAAAGGAATGGGCAAACACAAAACCAGCCCTACAAAAAATACTGAAAGGGGTCCTCTAAGCAAAGAGAGAGCCTAAAAGCAGCATAGATCAGAAAGGAACACAGACAATATACAGTAACAGTCACCTTACAGGTAATACAATGGCATTAAATTCATATCTTTCAATAGTTACTCTGAACGTAAATGGGCTAAATACCCCAATCAAAAGACACAGGCTATCAGATGGAATAAAAAAACAATACCCATCGATATGCTATCTGCAAGAGAGTCATTTTAGACCCAAAGACAACCCCAGATTGAAAGTGAAGGGCTGGAAAACCATTTACCATGCTAATGGACACCAAACGAAAGCTGGGGTGGCAATCCTTATATCAGACAAATTCGATTTTAAAACAAAGACTGTAATAAGAGATGAAGAAGGACACTATTTCCTATTTAAGGGTCTATCCAACAAGAAGATCTAACAGTTGTAAATATCTATGCCCTTAACATGGGAGCAGCCAATTATATAAGGCAATTAATAACAAAAGCAAAGAAACACATTGACAATACAATAATAGCGGGGGAATTTAACACCCCCCTGACTCAAATGGACAGATCATCTAAGCAAAAGATCAACAAGGAAATAAAGACTTTAAATGACACACTGGACCAAATGGACTTCACAGACATATTCAGAACATTCCACCCCAAAGCAACAGAATTCACATTCTTCTCTAGTGCCCGTGGAACATTCTCCAGAATATATCACATCCTAGATCACAAATCAGGTCTCAACCGGTACCAAAAGATTGGGATCATTCCCTGCATATTTTCAGACCACAATGCTTTGAAACTAGAACTCAATCACAAGAGGAAAGTAGGAAAAAACTCAAGTATATGGAAGCTAAAGAGCATGCTACTAAAGAATGAATGGGTCAACCAGGAAATTAAAGAAGAATTTAAAAAATTCAAAGAAACAAATGAAAACACAACTGTTCAAAATCTTTGGGATGCAGCAAAGGCAGTCCAAAGAGGAAATTATATAGCAATACAAGCCTTTCTCAAGAAACGGGAAAGTGCTCAAATACACAACCTAATCTTACACCTAAAGGAGCTGGAGAAAGAAGAGCAAATAAAGCCCAAACCCAGCAGGAGAAGAGAAATAATAAAGATCAGAGCAGAAATCAATGAACTAGAAACCAAAAGAACAGTAGAACAGATCAATGAAACTAGGAGCTGGTTCTTTGAATGAATTACAAGATTGATAAACCCCTGGCCAGACTTATCAAAAAGAAAAGAGAAATGACCCAAAAAAATAAAATCATGAATGAACTTACCACCAACACCATAGAAATACAAACAATTATAAGAACATATTATGAACAACTCTACGCCAGCAAATTAGATAATTTGGAGGAAATGGAGCCATTCCTAGAGATGTATAAAATACCAAAACTGAACCAGGAAGAAATAGAAAACCTGAACAGACCTATAACCACTAAGAAAATTGAAGCAGTCATCAAAAATCTCCCAACAAACAAAATCCCAGGGCCAGATGGCTTCCCAGGGGAATTCTACCAAATCTCTCTCTCTTTTTTTTAAGATTTTATTTATTTATTTGAGGGAGAGAGAGAATGAGAGATAGAAAGCATGAGAGGGAAGAGGGTCAGAGGGAGAAGCAGACTCCCTGTCGAGCAGGAAGCCCGATGCGGGACTCGATCCCGGGACTCCAGGATCATGACCTGAGCCGAAGGCAGTCGCTTAACCAACTGAGCCACCCAGGCGCCCTCTACCAAATCTTTAAGGAAGAATTAATACCCATTCTTCTGAAACTGTTCCAAAAAATAGAAATGGAAGGAAAATGTCCAAACCCAATTTATGTGGACACCATTACCTTGATCCCCAAACCAGAAAAGACTCCATCAAAAAGGAGAATTACACACCAATATCCTTGATGAATGTGGATGCAAAAATTCTCACCAAAAAACTAGCCAGTAGGATCCAACAGTACATTAAAAGGATTATTCACCATGACCAAGTGGGATTTATCCCTGTGTTACAAGGTTGGTTCAACATCTGCAAATCAATCAACGTGATACAATACATTAACAAAAGAAAGAACAAAAATCATATGATCCTCTCATTAGATGCAGAAAAAGCATTTGACAAAATACAGCATCCTTTTCTGATCAAAACTCTCAGAGTATAGGGATAGAGGGTACATACCTCAATATCATAAAAGCCATGTATGAAAAACCACATCGAATATCATCTCAGTGGGGAAAAACTGAGAGCTTTCCCCCTAATGTCAGGAACGTGGCAGGGATGTCCACTATCACCACTGCTATTCAACATAGTATTAAAAGTCCTAGCCACAGCAATCAGACAACAAGAAATCAAAGGCATCCAAATTGGCGAAGAAGTCAAACTCTCACTCTTTGCAGATGATATGATACTTATGTGGAAAACCCAAAAGACTCCACCCCAAAACTGCTAGAACTCATACAAGAATTCAGTCAAGTGGCAAGATATAAAATCAATGCCCAGAAATCAGTGGCATTCCTATACACCAACAACAAGACAGAAGAAAGAGAAATTAAGGAGTCGATCCCATTTACAATTGTACCCAAAACCATCAGATACCAAGAATCAATCTAACCAAAGAGGCAAAGAATCTCTACTCAGAAAACTATAAAATACTGATGAGAGAAGTTGAGGAAGACACAAAGAAATGGAAAAACGTTCCATGCTCATGGATTGGGGGAACAAATATTGTGAAGATGTCAATG
>NW_027397819.1:0-17430 GCF_003265705.2 Callorhinus ursinus
ACATCGATCAATGGAACAGAATAGAGAGCCCAGAAATGGACCCTCAACTCTATGGTCAACTAATCTTCAACAAAACAGGAAAGAACGTCCAATGGAAAAAAGTCTCTTCAACAAATGGTGTTGGGAAAATTGGACAGCCACATGCAGAAGAATGAAACTGGACCATTTCCTTACACCACACACAAAAATAGACTCAAAATGGGTGAAAGACCTAAATGTGAGACAGAATTCCATCAAAATCCTAAAGGAGAACACAGGCAGCAGCCTCTTTGACCTCAGCTGCAGCAACTTCTTCCTAGAAACATCACCAAAGGCAAGGGAAGCAAGGGTAAAAATGAACTATTGGGACTTCATCAAGATAAAAAGCTTTGCACAGCAAAAGTAACAGTCAACAAGACCAAAAGACAACTGACAGAATGGGAGAAGATATTTGCAAATGACATATCCGAGAAAGGGCTGGTATCCTAAATCTATAAAGAACTTATCAAACTCAACACCCAGAGAACAAATGATCCAATCAAGAAATGGGCAGAAGACACGAGCAGACATTTTTCCAAAGAAGACATCCAAATGGCCAACAGACACATCAAAAAGTGCTCAACATCCCTCGGCATCAGGGAAATCCAAATGAAAACCTCAGTGAGATACCACCTCACACCAGTCAGAATGGCTAAAATTAACAAGTCAGGAAACGACAGATGTTGGCGGGGATGCGGAGAAAGGGGAACCCTCCTACACTGTTGGTGGGAATGCAAGCTCGTGCAACCCCTCTGGAAAACAGTATGGAGGTTCCTCTAAAAGTTGAAAATAGAGCTACCATACGATATACTAATTGCACTACTGGGTATTTACCCCAAAGATACAACTGTAGGGATCTGAAGGGGTATGTGCACCCCGATGTTTATAGCAGCAATGTCTACAATAGCCAAACTGTGGAAAGAGGCAAGATTTCCATCGACAGATGAATGGATAAAGAAGAGGTGGTATATATATATACAATGGAATATTATGCAGCCATCAAAAGAAATGAAATCTTGCCATTTGCAATGACGTGGATGGAACTGGAGGGTATTACGCTGAGCGAAATAAGTCAGTCAGGGAAAGACATGTATCATATGACCTCACTGATATGAGGAATTCTTAACCTCAGGAAACAAACTGAGGTTTGTTGGAGTGGTAGGGGTTGGGAGGGATGGGGTGGCTGGGTGATAGACATTGGGGAGGGTATGTGCTATGGTGAGTACTGTGAATTGTGCAAGACTGATGAATCACAGATCTGTACCTCTGAAACAAATAATGCAATATATGTTAATAAAAAAAAAGAAGACGATAGAAGGAGGGGAAGAATGAAGGGGGGGAAATCAGAGGAGGAGAC
The DNA here is from genome assembly GCF_003265705.2 of Callorhinus ursinus. NCBI lineage: Eukaryota > Metazoa > Chordata > Mammalia > Carnivora > Otariidae > Callorhinus > Callorhinus ursinus. Next base: position 1,376 of record NW_027397819.1, read on the forward strand.
GGGCCATGAGAGACGATGGACTCTGAGAAACAAACTGAGGGTTCTAGAAGGGTGGGGGGGTGGGGGATGGGTTAGCCTGGTGATGGGTATTAAAGAGGGCACGTTCTGCATGGAGCACTGGGTGTTATACACAAACAATGAATCATGGAACACTACATCAAAAACTAATGCTGTAATGTATGGTGATTAACATAACATGATAATAAAAAATAAAAAAAAAGAATTCACTGGTGAAAAAGAAATCTGTATTCCACATCCTATTTACTTGCTATTACTAAATTTAATATGCTATCTCAAAATAAGATAAAAAGTAGGAGAGGCAAATTTCCCAGTTGGGTGTCTTAAATGATATTGGAATTTGTGAGATGGATGATAACAGTGTATGATCTGTGAATAACCCTTGGGCTGATTAATTAAAGCAATAGTGGGCATTATAGAAACTAGATAACCTGATATATTTTGCTTATTTGAATATGTGCTGTCATGTGAATTCTGGTTGCTGTTATGGAGATTATCATTATTCAAATTTCTGCCAGTGTTTTTCAAGCCTCCAGAAGGATGATGATATGTATGAAATCATTATAATGTTCTGTGTTGAAGAAAGGTGTTTAAGAAAGAATATCAGAGTGCTATAAACATGGTTTTAAAATATTCCACTCTCCTTTTCTCCTTTTAAATTGGGTTTGTATTTTTACCTATTTTCATATCCTCCTGTGTGGGGAAAAATAAAAGAAAAAGACATATTTTTTTAGTTAGTGGTTTCTCAGTTCTGAATCAAGCAATTTTCCTAAGAGTAAACCTATTTTACTTTTTTATCAAATGCACAGGAAAATCATAAACCATTACAGCCCTTTGCTGCTAGCATACAGATGATTGAGAGTTATATCTTTTCCATATGTAATCCAAGAGATTGTCGTCCCAGATGTCCTAGAAACTTGACCAACCAGAGAAGATCCTAAATGGCATTTTATATCAATTATGTGCAAAACCCTGCCAATTATCTTCTCATATAATCCACATCAATAACTGAGAAGCACAAAAGATATAAACTCAAACCATCTGCTCTCACTACAGTAGGCCATCTAGAGCTTAAACAGTAACTCACATGCTAACATAGTCTGATACATTTATCTGGGATCATGCTGTTTAAGTGGAATTTGTGATCAAAAATATTACCACTTTGGCCTATCTACTATTAGAAAATATGTTTTCCCCTTTTAGGAAAAGCACTGTCATTTCTGTTTTATTATAGTGGTAAATTAAGAGAACTACTGCCAGCTAACCTATAAAGAAATAAACTATACTTCTACTCTCTGCTCACTGTCATTCTTCTCCCATTGATGTTAACAATACCTGGGCTTTTAAAAGAGACAAGAAAAAAAAAATAGCCTCCAGAAATTCATTGTTTTGACACTTGCATAATTTTTGAACCATGTTAAATGCCAGAATAAAGCTATATCAAAATATAAAATGTTAACCCAAAGTGCCTATATAATTCAAGAAAAGGAAGTATTTAAAGACTACAATCACATAAGATAGCTTATATTTAAATATAATATAATGTGACTTTTTCTAAGCATTAGAGACACAGAACTGGCAGTTGGCAAAAACAGATATGATTTTAAATAATGTCCCAATGAAAGTATAGAACACAGACAATTCCCTCCTGTTTTCCACCAGCATCCCTATCTCATGTTCTAGCATATCAGACCTGTCTATATTCCTCATGTTAACAACAAAAATATGTAAATGACAATATTACACCATCAATTTCCCTAAACAGCTTTGCGTTACATTTTCAAATTCCCAAATCAGTTTGGGGATAAATTAACATTTAAAATTATAATTCCCGTACATCTTAAAGAAACCAGATTCCACTTGTTCCTAGACTTCAATAATATAATTTTGCAATCATGGTTTGGAAATTATACTGCTTGACATAGTTTTCCGATTGTAATGCATTACTTTAGAGCAGATATTTTCTAGTCTGTTACCAATTAAATTTGCATCTTAATTGTAACAAAAAGTAATGCCCTTGATGCTAGATGGAGGTGGATGAAGAAATGTAGCCACTTGTATTCAGAAAAGATATGTATTGTGCCATTTCACAATAAGATATTTACAAGTGTTTGAAGAGCAATGCAAGATTCTTATGGTTTACGCATGAACACTATCTTATTTGGTCATCACTGCATATATATATTTTTTTTTCAAAAGATTTTATTTACTTAATTGTGAGTGAGAGAGACAGAGCAGGAGCAGGGGGAGCAGCAGAGGGAGATGGAGAAGCAGACTCCCCCCTGAGCAGGGAGCCCCACGCACAACTCGATCCAGGACTCTGGGATCATGACCTGAGCCAAAGGCAGATGCTTCCCGACTGAGCCATCCAAGCGTCCCATATATATTTTTAATATACAGTTCACAATTCTCATTTACACGAGGAAGCTCGCAAAAAAAAAAATAAATAAATAAGAGGATGTGCTTGGATTAGACAGGCACACTTGAAAAGTAAAAGAAAAGACAGTATAATTACAGAAATTTTTTTTTTTAATTACAGAAATTTTTAAATGAAAAGGTATTATGAACAATGTGGAAACTTCTGTCACACAATTCAATATGTGCAAATTGAGATTTTTAAAATTTGAGGTTGGCAATAAATGACAACACTGCATTTTCTGATCACTATTTCTAAAGCGGTATATTTTTCTTTGAATATCAGATAAATGATTTCCAACTGCTAAATTTCCTACTCTATTGGAAGAAGCTCATTTGCACAAAAATATCTTTCACGGTGGTGGGTGATAATGGTTATGTTATATGGCACAGCTGACTTTAAGAATGTGTCAGTCCCCAGTGGAATGACCAAATTAGGTCAGCCCTTAAAAGGACTTGGAGTTTTTCTAGTGAAAGACAGGAAGCACAAGGAGACTTGGCACACCAGAAATACTCCATTTTTGGCTTGGGGGTGGATGAGCCACATGCCAAGGACCAAAAATGGCCCTGAAGACCTGAGAGTGACCCCAAGCCAAATGGCCAGCCAAGAACTGAATTCTTCCCACCTTCTGAAGAAGCTTGGAGGGGGCTCCAAATCCAAATGTGGGTTCCCTCCGCAGTCCAACACCTGATTTCAGTATGGTGCCAATCTGAGCAGAGAACGCATTCATTCCCAAATTTCTGACCTCAGAATGATGAGCCAAATAATAGCTACTGTATCTAGCTGCTAAATTTGTGGTACTTTGTTATGTGGCAATAGAAAACTAAGTCACCTACCACTGTTTATAACTCAAAACTATAGAATATGTTGTTACCATGGCTTCCCAAATGAAAAAATAATTACTTTGGGCAATCTGAAGTAAAATTGACATAGATTCTGTTGTCCAGAAATTCTCTCCTTTCTACAAATATTTGTTGAGCAACTACAGTATTCCAGGCTTTTTCTCTGTGCTTAGATTATGTAGTCAGTACAAACACATGTCTAGCTGTCATCCCTTCTCTTCTGGAACTTGAAATAAAAGTATGATTATCCTTATCATACTTACCAGTATTATCATGAGAGTGTGTTTGCATTAGAATGTTTTGCTTCTCTAAGGAAGGACCTCTAGCCCTTTTTTAATTACTTAGAAAGTAAAGATAATTTGAGCTATTGTCAAACTTTTAAATTATTTTATAAAGTAAGTTTTCTTTCCTGAATAAAGTCTGAGGTTACCAATTCTGCCAAAGTATGGAGTTGCCTTCCTAAAAATGGTAATGTGTTTGTATCTATTTTCATGATACTAGAAATAAAGAGAAAAGTTGACATCCCTAGAGTGTACCCTGGGTGCAGCTACAGAAGAAGAAATTAAATTTAGTCTTCTAAGGAAATATGGAATGAGCAAATAATAATTGGTTATCTCCAGTGGAAAACTATTCATTGTTTAGAGCACATCCAGATTATCTGATTCTCAATAATCACTGTATTTTACAATTCTGTAAATTGTAGATAACTGATGACAATTTACTTCCCTTCATCTTGTTTACAAAATGGGTTTCATGCTCATTTGTACTTTATTTGAACATTCCTTACTCCACATAAATTTGTGATTCTTTGATTTCTCCTTTGAGTTGGATCTAACAACTTTCAGGTTTCCTCATTAATAATGAGTTAATTCAAAACTTTAACACATGTTTTATATCCATATGAGAGTCATTATTTTACCCTTTAAAAAAAAAAAAACACATCATTTAGTACTATGAGGAAATACCCAAAGTTACAAGACTCCAAAAAAGAATGTTATATCTCAATTTAAATAGAAACATCAATTGATGATTTTGTCTGTCAGTTAATCTACCTAGATTTACCTAACTTTACATGTTTGTCAAGGTTCATGTACTTTTCTGTGGGCCTAATTTCGAATTCTGAATTCAGAAATTATAATTCAGAAATAAGAACATTATTACCAAGATGAAGAATCCCACCAAAATAGACACCCCAAATTAACTTAAATTCTCCTACTCTGCCAGTTTTTTTTTTTTAAGACACTTTCCACTTGTCAAAAACTGAATAATGGCTTCCCAAAGATATCCATATCCTAATACCAGGAATATATGAAGATGTTACTCTGCATGCCAAAGGGGGCTTTTCAAATGTGATTTAGTACCTTCAGATGATAAGATTATTTTGGATTATCCAAATGGGCTATTTTGTACTGGTCCCAACCTATCAAATACCAATGTCCTGGCTGGACTGGCCCTTGTGATTCTTACTATGATTGCAAGATATCTCTGGCAATAACCATCAGAAAACTTAGAAACAACAACAACAAACAAACAGGTTTATTACTCACAGGTACTAGAAATTATATGGCACACCTGGGTCCACACAGTAAGGTTATAGGGAGAGAAAAATGAGAGTGTGGGCCTGGGTTCTGCTTTTATTGAGGTCGAGGGTGAGGGCCAGAGTTTCACAGGTTCCATCTAATTTAAACATAAGAGTGGAAATTTAAAGTGCAGAAAGAGAGAAAAAAGAAGCAGACCTAAATGGTCAGTTATCGAAATCAACCAAGATCTCTAAAACAAAGGAGTCTGGTTGGATGGGGGGCCAGACTTCTGGCATCCTGAACTGTAAGATAATAACTTTCTGTTGCTTTAAACCACTATAGTTGTGGTAATTTGTTAGAGCAACATTAAGAAACTAAAACACATTCCATTGAAAAATAAAATGTGGCTTTTATTATCTCAAATATATGTCCCCCAGTGGGCACTCAAAATATCTTTAGAACCCCAAAATCAAAACATCTTCTAATTAAAAGTTCAAAAGTAAATATTTCTCTATAAATTTAGTTAAAATTTGCAGATTTATGTGGGACAGAACTTATAAAGATACTCCCTATACTTTAGAAATGACATTATAAATTAATTTTAGTACGATCAGATTTATAAGAACCTAAGTATTGAAATACTCAGTATTTCAATATTCAATATCAAATTCAGTATTTATACATACACTTTCATGCAAGGTGAGATATCAAATGTTTGTGTAATAAACACTTTCATAAATCAGATGTTAGCTGGGTTTATTTCAATGTGTTAATGAGGTTGAATCACTAGGTTGGAACTGTGAGACATGAAATCTCATTCTTAGCTGGAAACCTAGGTTTCCTATGTACTAGTCCCTCTAGTATTACATATGTGGCATAATTCTTAAATGATGGCACTGCATGCATTCGACCTCATTATTATTTAAATAAGCTCATAAATATTTTACTTAGAATCCAAGAATGGAAGCTTTGCATCTGGACATTAATGGTATGGCTCCATCTAATTTGTTTTTCTATCAGATATAGAGTTATTATCATAAAATATGGTAATAGTAGAGCATTATCCTAGAAAAAATGCTGAGGCTAATAATGTAATGTATAAAACATATCATCTCAACACATATCCAACCCTTTGTACTCAGTTTTATAGTGAATCCATGTACAGAGAAAAAGGGCAAAAGAATTTCAAGCAATTTTCAAGAATTTCAAGAATAGGGTGAGTATAGCTGTATGTTGGAACCTTCTAATAGTAAAATCTTATTAATTTAAGACATACTAATACAAAGCTAAGTAAGTTAAGGTTCTTCTAGGGATGTTAACCTATCCTCATTTAATATATATAGCATGAGTATTTTAAATTACCAGTTAGGTTTCTAAATATATATTTTATTGTGCAGGCTGTATAATGCTGATAATATAATGTCACCATGAGAACTGTAACTTTTCTGTTCTGACATATGTTTAGATTTGTAACCTTATTGTTACATTAGCCTTGAATTGTTTCTCACAGATATTTCTATGGTTCTGAAAGAGAAAGTGAAGAAAAAATAATTTTAAAAAGCACCCTGAATTGTGGAAATATGCATATTAAATAAATAATATTGCTAAATTATAAAAATTTATAATCAATAGCATTTCAAAAAAGAACAACTATATTTTGTGAAAAGAAATAAAATATGTAACTCAAGATAAATACTTCACTATATTTATGTCTTTGAATTTTAACTTATCGACATAGAAATTAATATTTTGAGGTCTGTATCATTTTTCCCAATTACATTTTATTTTTTTAAAGATTTTATTTATTTATTTGACAGAGAGAGAGAGACAGAGAAAGAGGGAACACAAGCAGGGGGAGTGGGAGAGGGGGAAGCAGGCCTCCCGCTGAGCAGGGAGCCCGATGCGGGGCTCGATCCCAGGACCCTGGTACCATGACTGGAGCCAAAGGCAGATGCTTAATGACTGAGCCACCCAGGTGCCCCCTGATTACATTTTAATCCCTTAACTTTTTTTTTTAAGATTTACTTTATTTGACAGAGAGAGAGAGAGACAGTGAGAGAGAGAAACAAGCAGGGAGAGTGGGAGAGGGAGAAGCAGGCTTCCCGCGGAGCAGGGAGCCCGATGAGGGGCTTGATCCCAGGACCCCGGGATCATGACCTGAGCCAAAGGCAGACGCTAATGACTGAGCCACCCAGGCGCCCCGAATCCCTTAACTTTTAATAATAAACAATTATTCATCATCTGTGAGACTTTCAAAATTAAAATTCTAAACTCCAGATTCTGTTAATATATATCAACTGTTTCCCCCAACAATTATTATTTAAATAAAATACAGTGTTACAGCATTGATGAAAATATTTCATAGATAATTGTTTCAATTTACACACATTTTAAATATATAGTAGGAAGAATGGGAAGTTAGATTTTACATATGTTCTGATTTCACTGAAAAATCAGTTAGGATATAATAATCCTTAATATCAACTACATTATGACTAATTTATTTCTTTTGAGGATTGACAATGAAAATGGATTTAGATTTTTAATCCTTTGTGACTAAAAAGTTTGAGTCTTCACTGTTGGGTAAAGCAACATTTCATGAACAATTTGCAAGCTATGAGAAGTCACTTTACTGAAGTATTTAAAAATTATAATACCTCAGTCCAAAGTGCCCTAAGAAAAGTTATCTATTCCTTAGTTGTATTTATCTCAAAACAACAAATATAAAAGCAATAGATATTGAACAAGAGAATTAAAATTCATAGCACTTTAATTTCAGAAGATATGACAGGGCCACTAAGTTTAAATGTAATATTTTATGTGTGTGTGTTGGGGGGAGGGGTGCAAACAGTCACAGTCAATCAGCAAACACTTGATTAGTGCTTATTGAACAAAATACATGTCATCATTAAAATAATTGACATCTTTGGTGAGAGCAACACTATATCCTAAGTGAAAAAAAAATGAGAGAAGAGCCTGTTGAGAATGTTTGTGTTTGTTAGGCTAATGTGCTATGTAAATGTACTGAGTATAATCAGTAGATGCCAGGTCTCTCTGAGAAGGTCTCTATGACCATTTTTAGAAAATTCCATATGGAAATCTTTCATTCTCAGGTGATTCATAGAACAGGCTTTTTGGAGGTTAGCATATTTCACATGTGAACTTTCAACTAAGGGCATAATTGAGTGACTTTGGTTAGTTCTTAATTCAGGAAACTATATAAAGGTAAATTTAGATGAGCTAACAAATAGCTTCATTCCATTTATAACAATTTATTTGCAAATTCTTTTTATCATTTCTCTTTTTTAATCAATCAAGTATGGGAGACAAACTGTCAACAGGCTTATTACAGTGTGACAAGGGTTTTGTAGATTTATGAGGAGAGAGCTATGAAAATTAAGTTATGTTGGCCCCAAAGCTGCAGTATTGCCATATAGGTACTGTATATAGTTCAAAGATAGGTTTGACACAGTTCGATGAATTGAGATAACTAAAAATTTGAGTGTGACTAGAATTATTTCATAATCAAGAGAGGAGTGAAAAGCCCCTAATAAATTGCATTTTGGATTCTGTGTGTGTGTGTGTGTGTGTGTCTGCATGCGTGTCTGTGTATATTTATAATAGGGAAAGAAAGGGAGGCTGCTGTAGGAAAGAAACAAGTACAGTAGAAAAGAAAGGGCCAGTGCAGAATAAAAATTTATGTTATGGGCTCTTGATTCAAAAGATGATAGTTGTAGAGAAACTAATTCATTTTTGATAGAGTTGTGTTTTTTTCAGATTATAATCCTTATAATGAACATTACTTATGAATCAATGTCATTCTATTAAGGAGTTTATTTAATAATGTACTCTATGATTTTAAAAAGCAAATGTTGGTGGGAATGCAAATCTGGTATAGACACTGTGGAAAACAGTATGGAGGTTCCTCAACATAGAATTACTATATGATCCAATAATTCTACTACTTGGTATTTACTCAAAGAATACAAAAACACTAATTCAAAAAGATATATGCACCCCTATGTTTTATTGCAGTATTACTTATAATAGCCAAATTATGGAAGCAATTGTAGTATCCATCAATAAATGAATGGATAAAGAAGATATGCAATGGATGGATAAATATATGTACACAATGGAATATTAGCCTTAAAAAATAAAATCTTGCCATTTGCAACAACACTGATGGATCTAGAGGGTATAATCTTCAGTGATTAAATCAGAGGAAAACAAATGATTTCACTCGAATGTGGACTTTAAGAAACAAAACAAATGAGCAAAGAAAAAAGAGAAGAACAAAAACCTAAACTCTTTTTTTTAAGATTTTATTTATTTATTTGACAGAGAGGGAGAGAGAGCATAAGGGTACAAATGCAGAGAGCAGCAGGGAGAGAAACAGGCTCCCACTGAGCAGGGAGCCCAACGTGGGGCTCAATCCCAGAACCCTGAGATCATGACCTGAGCCGAAGGCAGGTGCTTAACTGACTGAGCCACCCAGGCGCCCCGTAAACCTAAACTCTTAAGTACAGAGAACAAACTGATAGTTACTGATAGTTACCAGAGGGGAGGTGGGTAGGAGGATGGGTTAAATAGGTGAAGGTGAAAGGGATTAAAAGTTTGCTTATGATGGGCACCAAGTAATGTACAGAATTGCTGAATCATTATATTGTACATCTGAAACTACTATCACACTGTAAATTAATTATACTGAAATTAAAATAAAATAAAATAAGCTATCAGAAAAACAGTAGATGCTATATAAATTATAAAAGATATCGTTCTCCCAATATTTTATAAATACTCAACATATGTTTAAGTCAAATATTAAAAGAGAAACATTAAACTTGGATAGTGACATGTATACATAGTGTCTAATGAATTCCCCATTTGCATTCTATGTCTTACTTCTCCAAGTCTTACTCTTCTCTCCTGTCTCTTCTTCATGGTGTTGTGGCATCCCCTAACTCACGCTGCCGACTCGCCGCTAGGATGAGACATGACTCTGCAGGGAAAGGACAAGATTACACAAGTACTAGAGAAGAGGTATGGAGATAGACTCTTTCTGTGAACATATTTTCCACAAAATTGGAATTACATTTTAATGTATATGCGGGGATCAAATAAGCTAATAGAAAAAGCATACTTGGAACAAATCCAACAATACAAAAAATTTAAATGAAACTTATTCTGATTATTATTACTGCCATTACATTTTTGACTTTACTAATTAACACTGTAGCCTATTACTATAGTTTAAAAATAAATGGAAGAAGCTTCCTGAGGAGATCAGCTGAATTCATTTAGATATTAAACTCTTTTTTTTTCTTGATTATATTAATTACTTGAAGTGAATATTTGGGCATGGAATGCTGGATGCCGTAGGACATAGACTTGAATTGAGGGGATGCAAGGAAAGACAAAGAATTTGTTCTTAATATAAAAGCAGATGAATCTGAGCTGTTTTCTGGTTGCAGGAATTAAAGAGAATAAAAAAGGTTTATAGGAAAAAGAGTATGATAATCAGAACATAGAATGACCCAAAGAAAAAGAAGAGTGTAGGAACTATGAATGATGTTTCAGTGAATATGGCCTACACACTGCCTGTTGTACAACAGAAGAAATTGAAATGAATAAGGATTCTCTATTTAACCTTGCTAAACTAGTTTTATTTAGGTACAACATAAGTAAATATATATATATATATATACATAAACATATATATATACATAAATATATATGTAACTCAAAGTATTACTACTTAATAATATCTTCCATTTGTCAGCATTAAGTATTCCAAATTTCTCATGTCTTTATTTTTCACCTAAAACAAGCATAGTTTGTTTGAAGGAAATTTGCATTTTAAAGCCAATATATAGGAGCAAGATGGTGGAGGAGTAGGAGACCTGGATTTTGTCGGGTCCCAGGAATTCAGCTAGATAGGAATCAAACCATTCTGAACACCTACGAACTCAACAGGAGGTTGAAGAAAAGAATAGCAGCAACACCCTGAAGAGAAAAGTGACCACTTTCTGGAAGATAGGACGTGGGAGAAGTGAATTTGAGGCAATATTCAGGAAGACAGATGGCGGGGGAGGGGGCTTCCATCAGCCGCTACCAGCAAGTGATAGAGCAGTGGAGCACAAAATCGGAATGTTTAGAAGTCGGCTCCGCTGAGGGTCATCGCTCCAGCGGCTAAGCAGGGGCTGGAACCCTCGCGGGACAGTGTGGTCTCAGGACCCTCGGGGTCACAGGAAGACCGGGGATGCCTGAGTGCAGCAGAGCTCCCAGGTATCAGAGTGCAGAAGCTGGCTGCACAGACAGAGCCGAGGCACGGGCTCTCAGCTTGGGGTTGCCATAAACCGTGATCCACAGCACAGTCAGGCCACTGCTCCTCCAACAGGGACCCAACAAGCAGCAGATCCAGGGAGACACCCCTTCCTCCCCTGGGAGGAGTGGTGTGGGAGCGCACCGCAGGGATCTGCTGGGTTTGGAGTCTCCACACGGTCGTGTGCCACAGATAGAAAGGCTCGGTCACAGGCCGGTTGAGCATGGAGTGCGACCGGAGACCGGGGAGATGGGAGTGATTGACTGCTATTCTCTGGGGGTGCACTAAGGAGTGGGGCCCCAAGCTCTCAGCTCCTCCAGGTGGAGATTGGGAGGCCACCATTTTCACTCTCATCCTCCAAAGCTGTATGGAAAGCTTGCAGGGAACAAAAGATGCCGAGAGCAAACCCAAGCAGATTACTTAGCCAGGACTGGCAAGGGCGGGGCAATTCCGCCTCTGGCAAAGACATTTGGGAAACATGGCAACAGGCCCCTCCCCCAGAAGACCCGCAAAAACAGGCAGCCAAGACCAAGTTTACTGATCAATGAGAACGGCAGAACTCTAGCACTAGGGGAATACTTCACATAGAATTCATGTTTTTTCCCGATGATTCTTTAGTCTTTCACAGTTAATTTTTTTTTGTTATTTTTTCCTTTTTTAAATTTTTCTTTTTCCCTTTTTCAACCAACATCTTATCAATCCTTTTTTAAAAAATCTTTTTTATTTTTCATTTAGAGATATATTCTATCCCTTCATAATAGTTAACCTTATTTTTGGTATATATATATATACATACACACATATATAAGTTGTTCTCTCCTAAAATTGGGATACAGTTTCTTCTAACAGACCAAAATATACCCTAAATCTCTAATGTATGGCTTTGTTCTAGTCTCCTGCCTGATCACATTCTCTCCTTTTTTTTTTTAATGCTTTTCTTTCTTTTTTCAACCAACTTCTTATCTTATCAATTCCTTTTATAAAATCTTTTATAATCATCATCTTTACAATCATATTCCATCCCTTCATCGTATTCACCCTTATTTTTGTACATATATGTTTTTCTTTCTTTTAAAATTTTGGGAAGCACTTTCTTCTAACAGACCAAAATATGCCCCAAATCTAGTGTGTGGCACTGATCTATGCACCAGTCTGATCATATGTGATCATATTGTTGTTGTTTTTTTTTACCTTTTTCTTTTTCTTTTTTCTTTCTTTCCCTTTCTTTTCCCCTGGTTTCAGGTCTATTCTGATTTGTTTAGTGTATATTTTTCTGGGGTCATTGTTACCTTGTTAGCAATTTGTTCTCTCATTCATCTGTTCTCCTCCAGACAAAATGACTGGATGGAAAAAATCACCTCAAAAAAAAGAACAAGAGGCAGTACCGAATGCCAGGGACCTAATCAATATGGACATTAGTAAGATGTTAGAACTAGAGTTCAGAATGATGATTTTAAAGATACTAGCTGGGCTTGAAAAAAGCATGGAAGATATTCGAGAAACCCTTTCTAGAGAAATAGAAGAACTAAAAACTAACCAAGTCGAAATCAAAAAGGCTATTAATGAGGTGCAAACAAAAATGGAGGCTATAACTGCTAGGATACATGAGGCAGAAGAGAGAATTAGTGATGGAGAAGACCAAATTATGGAAAATAAAGAAGCTAAGAAAAAGAGAAACAACTACTGGATCACGAGGGCAGAATTCAAGATATAAGTGATACCATAAGACGAAACAATATTAGAGTAATTGGGATCCCAGAATAAGAAAGAGAGAGCAGGGCAGAAGGTATATTGGAGCAAATTATACAGAGAACTTCCCTAATTTGGGGAAACAAACAGGCATCAAAATCCAGGAGGCACAGAGAATCCCTCTCAAAATCAATAAAAATAGGTCAACACCCCGACATCTAATAGTAAAACTTACGAGTCTCAGAGACAAAGAGAAAATCCTGAAAGCAACTCAGGAGAAGAGATATGTAACTTACAATTGTAGAAACATTAGATTGGCAACAGACCTATCCACAGAGACCTGGCAGGCCAGAAAGGCTGGCATGATATATTCAGAGCACTAAACGAGAAAAATTAGTAGCCAAGAATACTATATCCAGCTAGGCTGTCATTGAAAATAGAAGGAGAGATAAAATCTTCCAGGACAAACAAAAACTAAAGGAATGGGCAAACACAAAACCAGCCCTACAAAAAATACTGAAAGGGGTCCTCTAAGCAAAGAGAGAGCCTAAAAGCAGCATAGATCAGAAAGGAACACAGACAATATACAGTAACAGTCACCTTACAGGTAATACAATGGCATTAAATTCATATCTTTCAATAGTTACTCTGAACGTAAATGGGCTAAATACCCCAATCAAAAGACACAGGCTATCAGATGGAATAAAAAAACAATACCCATCGATATGCTATCTGCAAGAGAGTCATTTTAGACCCAAAGACAACCCCAGATTGAAAGTGAAGGGCTGGAAAACCATTTACCATGCTAATGGACACCAAACGAAAGCTGGGGTGGCAATCCTTATATCAGACAAATTCGATTTTAAAACAAAGACTGTAATAAGAGATGAAGAAGGACACTATTTCCTATTTAAGGGTCTATCCAACAAGAAGATCTAACAGTTGTAAATATCTATGCCCTTAACATGGGAGCAGCCAATTATATAAGGCAATTAATAACAAAAGCAAAGAAACACATTGACAATACAATAATAGCGGGGGAATTTAACACCCCCCTGACTCAAATGGACAGATCATCTAAGCAAAAGATCAACAAGGAAATAAAGACTTTAAATGACACACTGGACCAAATGGACTTCACAGACATATTCAGAACATTCCACCCCAAAGCAACAGAATTCACATTCTTCTCTATTGCCCGTGGAACATTCTCCAGAATATATCACATCCTAGATCACAAATCAGGTCTCAACCGGTACCAAAAGATTGGGATCATTCCCTGCATATTTTCAGACCACAATGCTTTGAAACTAGAACTCAATCACAAGAGGAAAGTAGGAAAAAACTCAAGTATATGGAAGCTAAAGAGCATGTTACTAAAGAATGAATGGGTCAACCAGGAAATTAAAGAAGAATTTAAAAAATTCAAAGAAACAAATGAAAACACAACTGTTCAAAATCTTTGGGATGCAGCAAAGGCAGTCCAAAGAGGAAATTATATAGCAATACAAGCCTTTCTCAAGAAACGGGAAAGTGCTCAAATACACAACCTAATCTTACACCTAAAGGAGCTGGAGAAAGAAGAGCAAATAAAGCCCAAACCCAGCAGGAGAAGAGAAATAATAAAGATCAGAGCAGAAATCAATGAACTAGAAACCAAAAGAACAGTAGAACAGATCAATGAAACTAGGAGCTGGTTCTTTGAATGAATTACAAGATTGATAAACCCCTGGCCAGACTTATCAAAAAGAAAAGAGAAATGACCCAAAAAAATAAAATCATGAATGAACTTACCACCAACACCATAGAAATACAAACAATTATAAGAACATATTATGAACAACTCTACGCCAGCAAATTAGATAATTTGGAGGAAATGGAGCCATTCCTAGAGATGTATAAAATACCAAAACTGAACCAGGAAGAAATAGAAAACCTGAACAGACCTATAACCACTAAGAAAATTGAAGCAGTCATCAAAAATCTCCCAACAAACAAAATCCCAGGGCCAGATGGCTTCCCAGGGGAATTCTACCAAATCTCTCTCTCTTTTTTTTAAGATTTTATTTATTTATTTGAGGGAGAGAGAGAATGAGAGATAGAAAGCATGAGAGGGAAGAGGGTCAGAGGGAGAAGCAGACTCCCTGTCGAGCAGGAAGCCCGATGCGGGACTCGATCCCGGGACTCCAGGATCATGACCTGAGCCGAAGGCAGTCGCTTAACCAACTGAGCCACCCAGGCGCCCTCTACCAAATCTTTAAGGAAGAATTAATACCCATTCTTCTGAAACTGTTCCAAAAAATAGAAATGGAAGGAAAATGTCAAACCCAATTTATGTGGACACCATTACCTTGATCCCCAAACCAGAAAAGACTCCATCAAAAAGGAGAATTACACACCAATATCCTTGATGAATGTGGATGCAAAAATTCTCACCAAAAAACTAGCCAGTAGGATCCAACAGTACATTAAAAGGATTATTCACCATGACCAAGTGGGATTTATCCCTGTGTTACAAGGTTGGTTCAACATCTGCAAATCAATCAACGTGATACAATACATTAACAAAAGAAAGAACAAAAATCATATGATCCTCTCATTAGATGCAGAAAAAGCATTTGACAAAATACAGCATCCTTTTCTGATCAAAACTCTCAGAGTATAGGGATAGAGGGTACATACCTCAATATCATAAAAGCCATGTATGAAAAACCACATCGAATATCATCTCAGTGGGGAAAAACTGAGAGCTTTCCCCCTAATGTCAGGAACGTGGCAGGGATGTCCACTATCACCACTGCTATTCAACATAGTATTAAAAGTCCTAGCCACAGCAATCAGACAACAAGAAATCAAAGGCATCCAAATTGGCGAAGAAGTCAAACTCTCACTCTTTGCAGATGATATGATACTTATGTGGAAAACCCAAAAGACTCCACCCCAAAACTGCTAGAACTCATACAAGAATTCAGTCAAGTGGCAAGATATAAAATCAATGCCCAGAAATCAGTGGCATTCCTATACACCAACAACAAGACAGAAGAAAGAGAAATTAAGGAGTCGATCCCATTTACAATTGTACCCAAAACCATCAGATACCAAGAATCAATCTAACCAAAGAGGCAAAGAATCTCTACTCAGAAAACTATAAAATACTGATGAGAGAAGTTGAGGAAGACACAAAGAAATGGAAAAACGTTCCATGCTCATGGATTGGGGGAACAAATATTGTGAAGATGTCAATG
>NW_027397820.1:0-17399 GCF_003265705.2 Callorhinus ursinus
AAGGAGATGGATGGGATCCACGGTCCCAGTTTTCAGGATAGAATGCCCTGCAGCTACTGTCACGGTGTCACCCGGGGCACAGGATCCGGGAAACCCCTCCTGAGACCCACCCCTCCTGCCACTGCCCCTGGGAACATTGAGAATTGTTTGAGGAGGAGGGGGAGAGAATCCAGGATGACAGCGGGTCCAAGGAGAAGGAAGGTCAGGACTGGGAGGACAGATGGACATGCCCTGAGCCACCATCCAGGGCCCGAGTGGGCTGTGATGCCCTCGGACCTCACCCCAGATAAGGACTCCTGATTTATGGACCTGGCTTCTGTGGTTTTACTCCCTCCCTCATTCCTTCTCTCCCTCATTCATTCCCCACCTGCAAACCCCCCTCCCTCCCTTCCTCCCTCCCTCCCCTTCCCTCCATCCCTCCATCCCTCCCTCCTTCCTCCCTCATTCAGCAGAGGATCTGGGGTCCCTGCTGTGTACTGAGCACTGGGGCTTCATCATTGAGAACCCCCCATCCTACATGGTCACGTCCACTGTGGGAGGAGACAGTGGCAATTCTCAGGGCTAGGAGTGGTGATGAGCACCAGGAATCTGCTCCTGAAAACACAGGCCAGTTGCACAAAGAAAAGAATGGAAGACCCAAACTTAGCACTTCCTCTAGAAAAATCTAGTCCTGAAAAGTGATGAAAAGTAAGTATATCCTAGACTTCATGCAATGTGAGTTCTAATGGCAGGTAACTACTGATTCCTAGAACCAACAAAGAGTAAATCATCCAGTGTCGACTGCAGTGTTGTGACCCAACTTTTCGGACCAAATGCCAGCATTTCAGCCAATATCTCCAGGGTCTCAGAGTTTTGCCAAGGGTCTCTGAAATTCTCTGATCCTTCCATCAAACTCCTTGGGAAGCTCTGTCCCGTCGTCTTCCTTGTCTCCTGCCTCTTCTGGGACCCTTCCATGGCCTCCCCGACAGGGCCACCCCCTCCAGGACTCCCTGTGCTCCCTGGCCTGATGCCCACATCCTATGCTGGGTCCTGTGAGCCCGGTGCTTTTTGCAAGGACTGTGTGCTCCCTCTTGGGTCACTTGCCATCTCCCTTGTAGTGGCCTGCCTCTTACTTCGCTGGGTCTCCTCTGAGCAGTCTGTGAGGATGGACTGTGCCCATGTCATAGGCATGGAAGTGAGATTCCAGAAGGTCCAGAAGACCTGATCCCAGGCCCAGCGTGTGGAGCCTCGGTCAAGGATTGTCCGCAAGCAGAGGAAGACTTGGGCCCAGGGAGACTGAGGGAGGATGTGGCACAGTGAGACTGCAGGAGGAGAGTGAGCACTGTGGTGACCTGGCATACAGGCCTGCTGGGAGACAATGTCACACTGACTCTGGCCACAGGACTGGGGGTTGTCAGGGTATCCACCCTCCGAGGCTGTAGGCTGACAGTGACTGGCAGGAGAGGAGGTGCACCTGATTCAGGAGAGAACCCTCAGGCAGAGAGGAGGGGGCAAATGCTCCCCCAGCAGCTGGAGGAACTCAGGGTATCCACCCTCCCAGGCTGCAGGATGGCAGTGGCTCGCAGGGAAAGAGGCACCTGGTGTAGGAGAGAGCCCTCAGGCAGAGAGGAGGGGGAAGTCTCTCCCCCAGCAGCAGGTGCACTGGGGCAGGCTGAGGGATCATCCGTGGACAGCAGTGCCTGCAGCTAGGGTCTCCACACAAACCCCCCTCCTCAGGCTCAGCACAAGCTTGTCTGGATGGCCTTTGTCTCCCAAATACAATGCCTGGCCCAGGACCCTCCTCAAGCCCCAACTCCCAATCCTTTGTGCTCAGCTCAAGTGACAAGAAATGCCCAATAGTTTAGGTGGTGTTGGGTGCACAGGGACATTTGCTTTTCTGGCCCATGCTGTAACATTGCTGGCATTTTAAAGATCTCAGGGCTTTGATTCGAAAACAGTAGGATGCCGCGGACCCCAGTTGGCTTTCTGGAAACCTGCCTCTGGGCCTTGTAGCCCTCCCATCCCACCAGTTCTGCTCAGAATCCCTCCAGGTCACAGACCCACAGTCTTGGCTCCTCAGATGCCTGGACAAAGCACCTTCAAAACACGATCACAGTGGGGCAGCAGGACACCCTGCGGATTCCAGCAAATTTGACTCCCAGAAACTGAGGGTACTGCTGGTCGAGCTGTCTGAAAACAGCCATGTCAGCTTTCCAGGAAGATACCAGAGGTACAGGAGTAACTGAGGAGCATCTGAAGTTCAGGCAGGGGCCGTCAGAGCTTCCAGACCCTTCTTCCCTAAAGCTCCTAATTCCTCAGCCTTTCTTCCTGTGATTCTGCTTGGTTTCTATTTACCCCAACTGTTATCTATTGCCTTAGGCAGCAGAGACTCACGTATGCCTTTAAATCTTTTGGACATTGAATGTCCTCCAATACCACTTCACTACTGGGAGAGTTGGTAGCAAGCAAGAAGTCCCAGAGGACTCCAAGGGTCTGGACTTGGTGTTTCCCTCTCCTGAGATGGAGACACCTGTGGGAGGCTCAATGGTCAGTTGGGGGAGGGCGGCAGGCACCTGACATAGACAGATGGGGTATAGGTGAGGACCGGGGCCCCCGGGTTATGTGCTTGGCATCCGGACTGTACAGGTCTTCAAAGCTTCAGACTGGCTGGGATCATCTTCAGGCTGAGGAGGAAGGTGAGGGGAGCAGAGGGGACTGAGGAGGTTTGGCTCAGACAGGAGAGGGCTGAGCCACACTTTTGGGGGGAAAGTGGGTCAGGTTCAGGCTCATAGGGACAGACCTTGAGGCCATTATGCTACGTGAAATAAGCCAGTCCCTAAGGGACCGACACCGGAGGACCCCACTTGGGAGGGATGGAGAGCACTGTCATTCACAGAGGTGGAAGTAGCTGCTGGGTGCCGGGGTTGGGGAAGGAGAATGGGGGGTTAGGGTTTCGTGGGTAGAGGTTCAGTTTGGGATGATGAAAACATTGTGGCGATGGACAGAGGTAGCCAGTGCAGAATAGGGAACATACTTATTGCCACCGAAATGTGCTTCATGGTATCAGTTGTATGTCCTTTATACCACAATACAAAAGGAGTTAGGAATTCAGGGCCGTCGCGAGTCCCTGGAGGGCCCAGGAGCAGGGAGCCTGTATCTTAGTTCTCGCTCTCATGCTCTGCCCCTTGTTGGGTGACTGAGCTCAGTAAGTGCTTGCTAAGACACAGTGGAGGCAGCTGGTCCAGAGAAAGTTCACAAGTGCAAACCCACTGGTGGGCACTGAGGAATCCCAAGGGGATGCACATCCAGACAGAGCGAGTGCCCACATTTCACAAACACCAGCACAGAAATAGCCATTTAAAACCAAGGCAGGAACCTTATATAGCCCAGAGGACTCCACGCTCCTGGAGGCCGAGCTAGTGGCCACGGCCAAGGACTCTGGTGGTGAGGGCACTGAGGGGTCTGAGAGGTGGCTCGGCGCACCCTGAACCTGAAGCCCCATGGCTGCGGTGAGGTGTAAGGACTCGGAGGGAAGACCCGGCCAGCGCCCGTTCTGAGTCCATGGCTGCTACAGGACTGCTCCCAGCCTCAACGGGAGATTTCTGTTTAGAACCACGGAGAAAACCTTTTCACTCAATTGTTCTTTTTAAGATGGTTGCTCAGCTTTGACACAGGAAAACATCTGACATAAAACTGGAGCCCTTCACAGCTGTAAAGGACCCAGAAATGATCAAAATGTAGTGACCACAAAGAGAGGAATTTATGCCCCCAGGCAGGCCTCCTGTGCGCAGGAGTGGTTGGGGCGCTGGCGTGCCCGTGCAAGCAGTGCTGGGTTCCACTGTTTCCCTCAAGGGGACAGAAGTAGGAATCTGCTCTGATGGCTCCGCTCAAGGCAGCACCTCCTGATGGAGACGGGGGCAGCCCCTCATGAGTTCCGGGTATCCTAGTGATTCTTGGGCATGGCCCAAATCTCAGCTTCTTCATGACCCAGGGAATGATGGGGGGCCAGCCCAGTAGGCTCGGGTCCCGCAGGTCCTCTGGGGCCAGCCCAGCAGCCATGGGTCCTGCATGGCCTCTGGGGGCAGCCCCTCATGGGTTCTGTTTCTCCTGGTGATTCTTGGGCTTGGCCTGAATCTCAGCTTCTTCATGACAGGGGCCAGCCTATCAGCCGCAGGTCCCACAGGTCATTCAGGGGACAGCCCAATACCGCAGGTCCCACAGCTCCTCCGGGGACAGCCCCTCATGAGTTCTGGGTGTCCTGGTGATTCTTGGGCACAGCCATGGATCTCAGCTTCTTCGTGACCTGGGGAATGATGGGGCAGCCAGCCCAGCAGCCATGGGTCTCACAGTTCCTCCAGGGACAGCACCTTGGTGGGCCTGTGGCCTGGCAGGTACCTCTTGAGGTGGCACTTATCAGGCCACACGGCCTCAATGCCATTGGGCCAGTTGACCCCCATCACCTGGTGACAGGCCAAGGTCAGTCGGGGAACCTCCACCACCAATTCCCAAAAAAGGCCCCCATGTAGTAAAAGTTGCCCTGGTCCCTGGGGATGTGGGTCTGGGACTGTGTCCAGCGCTCATAGTTAAGTCCTCATGGGCTGCCCAGTAGAAACCAGGGTGTGGGGTGCCAAAGAGAGGGGACAGGATCTCTATGCCCACATGGTCCCAGAACTTCATTCCCGCATCCACGTCCACGCACACCTGGTCTTCCACGTCACAGAAGAAGCGCTGCTCGCGGAAGCGGCTGATCATCGCTCTGTGCCGCATGGACACATCCTGCCAGAGCAGGATGCTGTGTACCTCGAGGACCACCACCCTCCGGCCCTCCCAGAGTGGCCCACAGGGCACAGCAACCAGCTGGTCGATGAAGACGTAGTAAGTGACCCTGTGTCAACCATGAGGACCACCACCCTCCGGCCTACCTGGAGGTGCACATAGGGCCTGGCAGCCGGCTTATTGGTGAAAACCTAGTAGTTGACCCCGTGCCCTACCATGAGGTCCTTCTCTGGTGTCTGCAGGAACAGCTCCAGGAAGACCACGTATCTACAGGGGCAGTGGACAGGGCAGGAAGAGGGTCACTGCCCAGAGGCTGGCAGCAGGACACCAGAGTTGAGGGCCATGGACATGTGCACCTTCTTCAAGGGGGTGGGCCCTGGGCTGCTTTAAGCAACAGCCACCTCCTGACCTTACTGATGGAATCTGCCAGCAGTACCTCCGTAATATCTGTTCCCCGAGATGGGGGTCATCAGCAGCCTGTCTTCCAAAGGGGAGCCTGAGGCTTTGGAGGCTGGAAACCCATGCAGCCCCACAGTCAGCATGCTGGAGCCAGGAACACTCCGCCTGTGCTGAGCTCCTGGGCAAACCCTGCAGGTGCCCTCCACTGGTCGCCCCCCCTGCAGATCCCATCCCCACCTTCCAGGAAGGAAACACCTTTGGGCACAGCCCTCATTTCTATGTCTTACAGAGAGGCTAGGATCAGCAGGGCCAGACACCTGTCCCACTTTGCTTTGAATGGGCTGCCGCTGGCCCCCACAGACATGTCTCCACTTCCTGTAGGGTTCTCCCTGGAAGGCTACAGGGCATCCTCCTGACAAGGTGCTCAGTAAGCCACTGGTATTCCTAGGAGGGGTCACGCTCAAACTCTGCCAAATCAGGAATCAAGTCCAGCCCATGGACAGGGAAGGCAAAAGATGACACCAGGAAGAAGAGGGGGCTTGCTTAGGTCCCAGGCTTGAATCCAAGGGTGTAAGCTTCCAGGTCCAGTCTACATCTCCCCGGCCCCAAAAGGTTGGAAGTCTTGTCCAACCACGTCCCGTGGCTGGTCCCCCTTTAAGGGTACTACCTGCTCCCCCCTGTGAGGACAGCAGCTCCCCCATTATAGGCAAGTGTGGTGAGCCCCTCTGAGACTGATGTTTTTGCGTAGGCGCTAAGGCTACTTCCCTGTGCCTGCCCCACACCCGGCAGGTTAGTAAATCACTCACACAGGGAAGGCGGGCACTACATTTAAATAAGTGATAAGCACACTCAACCAGCAGACATGAGTCAGGTCAGCAGAGGGCAAGCCCAGACCCAGCGAATGGGGGAACAAGCCAGATATGAAGCAGGGGGATAGAAGAGGGATCCTGGCAGAGGGCAGAGCAAAAGCAAAGGCTTGTAGTCAGGCCCAGGGCACATGTGGGACGACCACACACTTGGGTGGCCCACAGAAGGGTGGCTGTGGTGGAAGAGGTGAAGCTGGAGAGGACGGGCAGGAGGGGAGCAGACCACAGAAAGGCCCAAAGGTTATGTTCCGAAAATATCACTCTAGTTACAGAGGAGAATGGGTTCTCTGCAGCAGAGGACAGTGAGAACCTAACCCTAAACCTAATCCCTAACTCCTAACCCTAACCCTAACCCTAACCCTAACCCTAACCACTATTACCAACTCCACAAAATCAGCAAAATACATTCCTGTACCTTTCTTAAAAGAGATGTAAGAAGCTAGATCAGAAGAATTGCAAAACCAAGAGCTCATAAATAGACTGCGCACCCTAAGCAAGTGGCTCTGCACAAACACCTCAAAGGTTATTCAATAGTGAAACAAGCAATGTTATACAGCACAATGAATTTTTAATAAATCATGTGGTCATATTAATTGATGCAGAAAATGTTCTAACCAAAGTCCAAAGTCTGTTGCTGATATAAATACTCACGAAAGCAGGAATAAGGAGTAATTTTCTCATTAAATCTCTAGCAAACACCATGCTTAAGTCTGAAAGATGGACAGCTCTACTCTGAAATCAGGAACAAGGACAGGTTGCTGGTTTTCACCTGTTGCTCAATATTGTACTGAAAGTTCTACCCAGAAGGTTAAGCCAAGAAAGAAGGCATCCACATGTGAAAGACTAGAACTCTGTCTAATCAGAGACCAGGGATAACATCATCTTACATAGAGCTTCCTAAATAATCAACAAAAATGATTACAGCCAGTTACCTAATTCAGCACAGTTACAGGACAAAATATCAATACACAAAAATCTCTCTTATTTTTATACACTACCAATGAATCACCCAAAAAGGAATTTAAGAAAACAATTCCCTTTTAGGGAACATCAACATTAACAAATTTTTAGGTATAGAAGTAATCAAGGTGCACATCTTGTACACTGAATGTTACAAAAATTGCTGAAAGTAAGGGAAACCTAAATAATTCTGAAGACACCCCATGGTGATGAAAAGACATGCTATTGATAAGATGGCAGTAGAACACAAGGCGATGTGGAAATTCAATGTGTTCCCAACAAAATTCACAAAGGCCTTTGGGAAGAAATGCACAACCTAATCCTAACAGTCATATGGAATTTCAAGGGACCACAAGATAGCCAGAACAATCTTGAAAAAGATAATCAAAGGTGAAAGGTCATACTTCGAAAGTTCAAATCTAATAAAAAAGCAATAGTCAAGAAAACGTTGTGATACTGTTGTAAAGGTATGCATTCACCCTGAAGCAAATAATACGTTATATGTTAATTAATTGAATTAAAAAATTGTTTAAATATATAAATAAAATAACAATTTTCATTGTTCTGCATACCCTTTTAAAAAGGTATGCATACAGATCAGTGGGATTTAAGTGAGACCAGAAATAAACCCCTTCTTCTATGGTCCACTGAAATTTGACAAGGGTGGACAACATTACATTGGGGACAATTGGTTATCCATGTGCAGAGGAATGAAACTGGACCCTTACGTCATTCCACATAGAAACGTTAGCTCAAAATAAGTAAAGGCTTAAATGTAAGAGGTAAAATTATAAACTCTAGAAGAAATAAATGGGGATAAATCTTCATAACCTTGGATTTAGCAATGCTTTTAGCTCTGACACCAAAGCATAAGAAAAGAAAGAAAAAATAGATAAAATAATATCCTCAAAATTAAAAATCTTTTCAGCACACCTGGGTGGCTCAGTCAGTTAAGCATCTAACTTAATTTTGGCTCAGATCATGATCTCAGGGTCATGATATCAAGCTCCATGTCAGGCTCCACAATGAGCGTAGGGCCTGCTTGAGATTCTCTCTCCCTCTCTCTCTGCCCCCGACCGTTCGCACACTCTCTCTCCCTCACTATTAAAACAAATGTTGGAAAAAAATTAAAAATCTTGGTACATCAGAAGTGACTATCCTGAAAGTGAAAAGACAGCCCCCAGAAGGAAATATTTGTACATGATGTATCTAGTAAGAGTCTGTTGTCCAGAATATGTAAAGAGCTTTTGTAACTCCTCAACAAAAAGACCACCTAATTTTAAAATAGACAAAGGACTTGGATAGACCCTTCTCCAGAGAAATCAGGGGAGTTGGGTGTTTAATGCACACAGAGTCTCCCTCGGGGAGAATGAACATGTTCTGGAGAATGAGGTACAACCGTGGGAACTCAGCTAAGGCCAGAGCATTGTGTACCTGAAATGTTTTAGGTGGTAAAGGTTATTTATGTTTAGTCACGGTGAAAAAGTGGATGAAGGACTGATGCATGTCACCACGTGGATGGACACTGAAAACAGCCCAAGTGACAGAAGCCAGACAGAAAACACCACTCAGATTAGCGCCCTCTGTAAATGGCTCTAAATCCATCCTTAAATCCTTAAATCCATCAGGGTTGTGAAAATAAGGGAAAGTCTCGGGGCAGTTCCAGAAAAAGAAAACTGGATCTGAATGGAAAAGGACATTTTGGATGTGGGGCAGGTGGTGGCAGTGGAAGTGGGTCTGTGGTCTGGGTTATAATGTGGAGACTGTAATGATTTCCTCATTTACGGGTATGTGGTGGTTCCGCGGGACAGTGTCCCTGTTTGGGGTAAAATGCACCGAAGCACCCCGTGTGAAGTCATAAATGTGGTAAGGAGACGACAGCTGGGGGTCTGAGTGTGGAGATAAAGCGTATTTGCGCTGCGGTGACAGGTTGACCGCACTCTGAAATCACCGCAGAGTGCATTACTCTTCAAACAACCATGTCAGCACCAGGTCACAGAAGCAGAGACGGCATCAAACTGTGATGGAGGCCGCGCCCTCCCAGACCCGGTTCACCCACCGCGGAGAGCCCACTCGCCCTTGAAGGAGGCCACGTGGTAGCAAGAGACTCGTGGGAGGATTAAAGCAGCAGCCTCTGTGTCTTGGATGCAGTAGAAGCAGTGGGATCTGGAATTCCCATTTTCCACAACCCTCCACCAAAACCTGGTTAGAACTGTGAAAATGCAAGACGGGCACCTCAGGAAAGTGGACTGGGGACGCCAGCAGGGGAGGCTGGAGGGGGAGCCCGCCACTCAGGTTCAGTGATGGGAACGACCGTCAGTTACAGACCCAGGGTTGGAAGCCTCCACAGCAGATACCCATCAGTCACAGGTCCCGGAGCGGAGGACACAGGTGTCCGCTCCTCCAAGAACTCCACGCTCCCTGCAGCTCCGCGGGGGCGAGCCGCTGTCACCCCGAAGCCTGCTTCTCTCCGGCGAACTTCCCTTCAGAACAGTGCTCCCCGCTTCCTCCTCCTTCTCCACGACATACTGTTCCTCTCCTTCCTTTCTTGTCCGCGATGTGGCCGGAGCTGGCTTGTCCCAGATGGCAAGTCTCTGCTCCTCCCAAATAAACCCATTTTGCTGGTAAAACGACCGGCACTTTTAGTTTAAGGTTAACAGAACGAATAAATTTGATAAGTTGGCAAGGAACAAAACCAATTGACAAAAATCCGGTGCATTTCTAGGCGCTCCTCACACACCATCAGAACGAGACCCACTGAGAACAGGCTCCTTCACACCCGCATCGAGAAGAACCACACACCTAGGAGTACATGTCCCCAGGAGCTGACACACCTGTTCTCTGACCCCGTGAGACACTGACCGCAGACATCGAGGGAGACATGCCCGGAAGACACCCTGCGCTCAGGGAAGAGCGGACTCTGCGAACATGTCTACTCTCCCCCCAGCCGACCGCAGAGTCCTCGCCGTCGCCATGGACCTCCAGCGGGGTCTTCGCAGACACGGAACCCACAACCCTGACGTGGGTGTGGACGCGGGGAGGAGCTGGCGGGGCCAAGGTGGGGGAGCAGGAGCACAGCGGCGGGCGGCCCCTCCCTGACCTCAGACCGCGGGAGCAGCCCCAGGAACCGAATCCGGGTGCGCGTGAACACGGACGCGCGGACCCACAGAGCGGATCCGAGGCCAGAGAGGGGAGCCCCGACAGCCCCGCGCACGGCACCGCGGGGACCCCACGTCACTGCACACAGAGCCACGGACACCCCACGGTCTGCACACCCGCCCTTCCTCCGCTGAGTCCTGTGAGCACGGGCCCCCTCAGCAGTCCCCGCTCAGACGGCTTCTCCTCACCTTCTCCTCCCAGGGCGGGTCCTGAGGAGGCCGGGTTCCTGTCCTTGCGGACACGGCCCCGTGTCCTCTAGAAGCCTCCACAGCGGGTCCTGAGGAGGCCGGGCTCCTGTCAGCGTGGACGCGCCCCACGGCCCCCAGAAGCCTCCACAGCAGGTCCTGAGGAGGCCTGGCTTCTGTCAGCGCGGACGCGACCCCCAGAAGCCTCCACATCAGGTTCTGAGGAGGCCGGGCTCCTGTCAGCGTGGACGCGACCCCCAGAAGCCTCCACCTCGGGTTCTGAGGTGGTCCGCCCCTGTCTCGGCGGCTGCGCAGACCTGGCTCTGGGCTCCTGGCAGGAGCTGGGGTCGTGCGCCCTCTGCAGGCAGGGGAGGCAGTGCAGGACAAGGTGAGCTCCCCGTTCAATGGAAGCACCTGCTCGCTCCCTGGGTCCAGCTGAAGCCAATAATTTCTGAAAATTCAAGCTGAATGGAGCCCAATATCCCCCCAATTTCTCCAAAAATAGCTAAGAAACAATTAATTGGAAACAATACGGAATGACAAAAGTCCTTGACCCAAACAGTGCCACTGAACATGACCCTGGCCCTGACTGAACATGATTCTGACCCAAACTTGATCTCAAGCCGGGTCCTGACCCCAGCCCAAGACCCTAACCCTAGCCCCTAAACCCGAACAATGTTCACAAGAGCCACAAGGCAGAAACCATGCAACTGTCCATCCATGGTGAATGCATAAACAAAGTGTGGTCAAGGGTTTGGGTCTGGGTTCAGGTTCAGGTTTGGGTCATAGTTCTAGATCAAGGTTGGGGTTTAGGATCAGCGTGAGGGTGAGGGTTTTGGGTGAGGGTGAGGTTAATGGTTAGGATTAGAGCTTAGGGCTTTAGGCTTATGATTTAGGGTTTAAGACTTAGGGCTTAGGGGATAAAGTTTAAGGTCACATTTGGGTTTGGGTTCTTGCTGGGGTTTGGGTTCAGGACTCATGACTCAGAGTTCTGGTTCAGGGTTTGGGTTCATGGTTCAGGGCTTGGATTCAGGGCTTGAGTTCAGAGTTTGGGTGTGGGGTTCAATTTCAGGTTTGAGATTCAGGGTTCCAGTTTGGGGCTTAGGGTCATGTTAGCTTTTAGGGTTAAAGTCAAGGGTTAAAGTTAGGTTTAAGGATCACACGTGTTCTTTAGTTGTCATCATAGACACAAAAGTTCTATCTGAAGTTTCTAAATCTGAACTCTATTTAGTCTGAGTGTCAGGAGGTTGTTCAGAATTTAGGGTCAGAGTAACTGCCTACATTCTGCATTCTGCATTCTGATCCTAGAGTCTCCCAGTCACCCAGAAGCTGCTTTTTTCTTGGTTCAAACATACCCTTTGACTCTGAAAAACAAACTGAGGGTTCTAGAGGGGAGGGGGGAGGGGGATGGGTTATCCTGGTGATGGGTATTGAGGAGGGCACGTTCTGCATGGAGCACTGGGTGTTATGAACAAACAATGAATCATGGAACACTGCACCAAAAACTAATGATGTAATATATGGTGATTAACATAACAATAAAAAAATTAAAAAAAAGAAGAAGAAAACCAACATACCCTTTGCAAAGAAGGGTGAGCTGCTGCCAAATCTGGGATGATTTCACAAAGGCAGAGGTGTGAAACCAAATATAGTGGAAATGTTCATGGAAAATGAAACAGGAGACAAATAATCTGTCGACTCCTGATTCTTCCACAATAACAAAGACCAAGTTCCCAATAGAGTCTGATAATGTTCCCTCGGAAGGACTATGGTACTCATTACCAGTACCACAGAAAAGGCCCCCTCCCCTGGTTTAAACTAAGAATCACAGGAAGATACTTCCTATTTTGTTCTCAAAAATACAATTTTATTCTTTGGATGTTCCAGTGTACAATTTGTAGAGGCATTGCCAACATTTTCTGTTCTCAAACACTCATCCGCACACGGGTAAAATGCAGCACCATTGTAATGCACTGCTCATTGGGGTACCAAGAAGAAGGAGGGCTATTAGAAGTAATAAAACTATATCTATTATTAAACTCAGAAAAAGCACTCTTTACGGGCACTTAATGAGGATCCCTATCCATAAGACCTCACATCTCATCATATGGAACCCACCCATAAAAATCATCAATAACAATAGCCTGCGACCACTGTAGCCCCCCTGCCATTTCCGTATGGGATTGTAATACACACTCCAACCGCTAGAGACAACTTCAACAGTGGAACAGGACTTGCCCACCCCCGGGGGACCAACTATTACAGTGACCTAAAAAAATCCCACTCCCTCGGCATCACATTCCGGACTTCCAGCTCTATTACAAAGCTGTCATCATCAAGACAGTATGGTACTGGCACAAAAACAGACACATAGATCAATGTACAGAATACAGAGCTGAGAAATGAACCCTCAACTCTATGGTCAACTCATTTTTGACAAAGCAGGAAAGAATGTCCAATGAAAAAAAGACAGTCTCTTCAACAAATGGTGTTGGGAAAATTGGACAGCCACATGCAGAAGAATGAAACTGGACCATTTCCTTACACCACACACAAAAATAGATTCCAAATGTTTGGAAGACCTAAACGTGAGACAGAAGTCCATCCAAATCCTAAAGGGGAACACAGGCGGCAACTTCTTTGACCTCAGCTGCAGCAAGTTCTTCCTAGAAATATCACCAAAGGCAAGGGAAGCAAGGGCAAAAATGAACAATTGGGATTTCATCAAGATAAAAAGCTTTTGCACAGCCAAAGAAACAGTCCACAAAACCAAAAGACAACTGACAGGATGGGAGAAAATATTTGCAAATGACATATCAGATAAAGGACTAGTATCCAAAATCTATAAAGAACTTATCAAACTCAACAGCCAAAGAACAAATAATTCAATCAAGAAATGGGCAGAAGACAGGAACAGACATTTATCCAAAGAAGACATCCAAATGACCAATAGACACATGAAAAAGTGCTCAACATTACCGGCATCAGGGAAATCCAAATCAAAACCTCAATGAGCTACCACCTCACACCAGTCAGAATGGCTAAAATTAAGAAGTCAGGAAACGACAGATGTTGACAGGGATGCGGAGAAAGGGGAACCCTCCTACACTGTCGGTGGGAATGCAAGCTGGTGCAACCACTCAGGAAAACAGTATGCAGGTTCCTCAAACAGTTGAAAATAGAGCTACCATTTGACCCAGCAATTGCACTACTGGATATTTACCACAAAGATACAAATGTATGGATCCGAAGGGGTATGTGCACCCCAATGTTTATAGCAGCAATGTCCACAATAGCCAAACTGTGGAAAGAGCCAAGATGTCCATCGACAGATGAATGGATAAAGACGATGTGGTATATATACACAATGGAATATTATGCACCCATCAAAAGGAATGCGATCTTGCCTTTGCAACGACGTGGATGGAACTGGAGGGTGTTATGATGAGTGAAATAAGTGAGTCAGAGAAAGACATGTATCATATGACCTCACTGATATGAGGGATTCTTAATCTCAGGAAACAAACTGAGTGTTGCTGGAGTGTTCGGGGTGTGGGAGGGAGGGGGTGGCTGGGTGATAGACATTGGATAGGGTATGTGCTATGGTGAGTGCTGTGAATTGTGCAAGACTGTTGAATCACAGATCTGTACCTCTGAAACAAATAATGCAATATATGTTAAGAAAAAAAGAAGAAGATAGCAGGAGGGGAAGAATGAAGGGGAGTAAATCGGAGGGGGAGATGAACCATGAGAGACGATGGACTCTGAAAAACAAACTGACGGTTCTAGAGGGGAGGGGAGTGGGGGGATGGGTTAGCCTGGGATTGGGTATTAAAGAGGGCACGTTCTGCCTGGAGCACTGGGTTTTATGCACAAACAATGAATCATGGAACACTACATCAAAAACTAATGATGTAATGTATGGTGATTAAAATAACTATAAAAAATAATAATAAAAAAATCCCACCCCTTGGAAATCCAAGCTGTTAGGACAAAGGCATAGAAACCAACCCCAGAACTTAATAAAGGAAATGAATCTGGTTAGCAGGATGCTGCAGATCACCACCACTCTCACGAAGTTACTCCACAGTCCACTTGAGATCTGTGCTCTCCCCAGGATTACGAGGTGTGCCACATTCTTCCAATACTCCATCCGTAGAACAAAACCTTTAACTGTCCTCCTCAGTCCTGTGTGCAGGCTCACAGTGAGCTCTGCAAAAGCCAGACACCTTCTTTTTTTTTAAGATTTTATTTATTCATGACAGAGAGAGAGAGAGAGAGAGAGAGAGAGAGAAGCAGAGGGAGAAGCAGACTCCCAAGGAGCAGGGAGCCCGATGCGGGACTCGATCCCGGGACCCTGGGATCATGACCTGAGCCGAAGGCAGACACTTAACCATCTGAGCCACCCAGGCGCCCAAGCCAGACACCTTCTTGAGAGCACTCAGCCTCTCACGCCTATCCTAGCAGATCGGGGTGTTGTTCTCCCTGACTACTGTACCAACTAGAAAATACTTTGAACAAGTCTTGTCATACTCCTATGCAAAAGGCATATTCTTCATCTACAACATTATTGACTATGAAACACCATAGATTCCTCGCTCCTTCTTGAACCTGGTTAAATTGTAGATACAGGGTGGCCAGAGCTATTATCCTCAATCCCCATACCCCCCCACACACCCCTACCTTGTGCATTCCAGACCAGTTTCCATCAACTTTGTTCATTCTCAGCCATTGTCTCTGCAGAAGAGTAGAGTAGTACTGAGGTGCTGGGACTGAGGTGCTAGGTACTAAGCCAGCACCTTGGACCCACTCGCTACCAGAAATCAATACTCATTTTATCAACAGATGCATCACAGAAGACATTGCCACCACAGCAATTAGAAAAGTCATTACAACAGAGGACCTAACAACCTGTACCAGTCTCCACGGCCCCACTCTCTGGCTCATCCATACGCATGTGACCTGGTCCCAGCCAGTGAGGTGACAGAAACCTTGGGTCTCAGCCTGCAGAGCAAAGCATGGGGTGGACCGCCCAGTATAGGGGCTTTTCCATCACGACTGCAGAAGTGGCCTAGGCCAGGCCAGTGCCAGCACCACAGAGGGCCAAGGAAGCCAGGGGCTCACAAACATTGCTGAGGGCTGAATCAAACTCATCCTGAAGCCCACATGTGCCAGGTCCTCCACTGACTCATGAAAACCGTAAACATGTTCATGATCTTGGCCTGAACAAGATGACCGTCTGCGTGTTATATACCCCGCAAGATACACCCACTAGGCAATGGGGACATATTCAGCCAAACAATACCTACGTGTACTTCAACCACAGACAACCATCTTGTGGGAAGCTAGCGGCATACAGAGAAATGCGGGGGAATTCCTGAGGCCTTAATGGTTAGTCAGTCTTGCTATCATCTTTCCTTTCAAGTTTAAGGGCCGGGGTCAGGCAGGATAGATCCCAGTGTATGCCCATGCTGCCATTTGAAAATAAGAGCCCTCTCCACCATCGTAAATCAGGTTGCAAAACTGGGGTGTGGGAAACTGCCACCCATGAGCTAAATGTGGCCTCCCCCTGTATTCTGTAAATAAACTGCGGCTGGAACATTAGTTATGGACAGTCTGTGGCTGCTTTTAAGCCACAGTGCAAGAGTGGAGTCATTGTCAGGGAGACCACGTGGATTGCAACACCTAACAGAAAATCCTTACAGAAGATTTTACAGAAAAGTCAGTGCCGATCCCTGTTCTAAAACGTAATATTATCATGTCACTCCTTTGAGCAGAACGTAGTGTTTTCTGGGGAAAAACTAATTTCTTTACCTGCGTAGGCAAGGACTTCCATCATTTTAGCCAGAACTCCATATCCATCCTCCTATATTTCTACCTTTAATGGCACATCTACATACCTGCAGCCCAATGGGAATTCACTGTAGTTTACATGGTAGTGATGCTCAGAAACGGAGGTGCAATTGTGAACGTGTGAGTGTGAGCATGTGTTTACTCTTTTTTAGCCACGGTATGCAAGTAGAACACAATACAGTAGCATGCTTTCTGTCTCACAGGGACGGCCACGTTATGTGGTTACATAATGATATCAGAAAGAATCCACCTTCATAGAACAAACTTCATCTAGGAAGACTCTCAAATCCCTTGTCCTGGGCACTATGCTCCACCGAGGCTGGGGGCACACAGAGGGACAGAGACTCACCCTGCCCATCAGGGTTTTGTAGGGTACCTGCTATCCTAGAGGAAAAGATCCCGAAACCATTCGTCTGTCATCCAGCCAGGCAGCTGTGAGAGAGACCTACTCCTACAGGAAGGACAGACCGAGAAACAACACATTACAGCATGCTGTGACAAGTGCCCTGCAGGGTGTGCAGGGTTGGCCAGAGCAGGGGCAGGGGGATCGGGAATGCTCCTGGATGATGATCACAGCTGTGTCACTACAGGGGACGGTCAGGAGAACTGGGGTGTGCAGAGTTGGCCAGAGCAGGGGCAGGGGGACCAGAAATGCTCCCAGACAATGATCAAGGCTGTGTAACTACAGGGGACGGTCAGGAGGACTGGGGTGTTCAGGGTTGGCCAGAGCAGAGGCAGGGGGACCGGGAATGCTCCAGGAGGATGATCACAGCTTGTCATTACTTGGGAATCTCAGGAGGACTGGGGGTGTGCAGGGTTGGCTAGAGCAGGGGCAGTGGGACGAGGAATGCTCCAGGAGGATGTCACAGTTGTGTCCTTGTGTGGCTACACGTGTTAGTGTGACTGGGCTTTGGCCACACAGGAAATGATGGGGGGGGTGTCACTGAACTGTCTTCTGTAAGGTAAAAGATTAGTAATGAGATTTCTTTTAGTACGATTTCATTTTACATGCATTTATGAGCCCCTAAAGCTAGTTGTGTATGACATGAGGTAGGTAGTTTACCATTTCTTTCAAGTCTGAGGTACTGGGCACACAGCACATTTGATATTTATTTTTGTTGCTTTTATGATATGATGACTTTTCCTGCTTTTATCTCTGACCCAATGACAGGGAACAAAGACAACACAGATCTGCACACTTTGAAATATCAACAGAAACCTG
>NW_027397821.1:0-17374 GCF_003265705.2 Callorhinus ursinus
TAGTGCCCCCATTTTTGATTGCACCTCATCAATAGCCTTTTTGATTTTGACTTGGTTAGATTTTAGTACTTTTATTTCTCCAGAAAGGGTTTCTCTAATAACTTCCAGGCTTTTTTCAAGCCCAGCTAGTATCTTTAAAGTCATGATTCTGAACTCTAGGTCCGACATCGTACTAATGTCTCTATTGAGTAGGTCCCTGGCTGACAGTACTACCTCTTGTTCTTTTTGCTGAGGTGATTTTTTTCATCTTGTCATTTTGTCCAGAGGAGAATAGATGAATGAGAGAACAAACTGCTAACAGGTTAACAACCTCCCCAGCAAATATACTGTATACAAATCAGAAAAGACTTGAAACCAGGGGAAAAGAAAGGGAAAGAAAGAAAAAAGAAAGAGGGGAAAAAAAGAAAAAAAAGATAAAAACAAAAACAGAACAATACAAAAAAAGCAGAACATGATCAAATATGATCAGGCTAGTGCATAGATCAGTGCCACACACTAGATTTTGGGCGTATTTTGGTCTGTTAGAAAAAAGTGCCTCCTAAAATTTTAAAGGAAGAAAGACATATATGTACAAAATAAGGGTTGATACAATGAAGGGATGGAAGATGACTGTAAAGATGAAAATTATAAAAGGTTTTATAAAAGGACTTGGTAAGATAAGTTGTTTGAAAAAAGAAAGAAGATTTAAGAAAAGAAAAAAAAAAGGAAAAAGGGAGAGAATGTGATCAGGCAGGAGACTAGAACAAAGCCATACACTAGTGATTTAGGGTATATTTTGATCTGTTAGAAGAAACTGTACCTCAAAATTTTAAAGAGAGAACAACTTATATATATATGCCAAAAATAAGGGTAACTACTATGAAGGGACAAAATATGACTCTAAAAATGAAAAATAAAAAATGTTTTTTTTTAAAACAGGGTTTGATAAGATGTTGATTGAAAAAGGGAAAAAGAAAACTTTTAAAAAGTCAAAAAGTCAAAAAGTTAACTTTGATGAACTAATGAATCATGGTAAAAAAAACCATGAATTCTATGTGCAGTATTCCCCTAGCACTGGAGTTCTCCCGTTCTCCTTGATCGGTATACTTGGTCTTGGCTTGCTGGCTGTTCGTGCTGATCTTCTGGGGGAGGGGCCTGTTGCCGTGGCTTCCAAATGTCTTTGCCGGAGGCGGAATTGCCCCACCCTTGTCGGTCAGGGCTAAGCAAGCTGCTCGGGTTTGCTCTTAGGAGCTTTTCTTCCCTGCAAGCTCTTGGTACAGCTTTGGAGGACCAGGGTGAAAATGGTGGCCTCCCACTCTCTGCCAGGAGGAGCTGAGAACTCGGGGCCCCACTCCTCAGTGCGCCCCCAGAGGAAAGCAGTCACTCCCTTCTCCCTGGTCTCCGGCCGCACTCCGTGCTCACCCAGCCTGTGACCAAGCGTTTCTGTCTCTGGCACCCGACCCCGTGTGGAGTCTGCAAACCCAGCGTATCCCTGCGGTGCGTTCCCGCGCCGCTCCTCCTGGGGGAGAAAGGGGAGTCTCCCCAGCTCTGCCGCTTGTTGGGTCCCTGCTGGAGGAGCAGTGGCCCAACTGGGCCGCAGATCACAGTTTATGGCCACCCGAGCTGAGAGCCCGCGCCTCGGCTCTGTCTCTGCAGCCGGCTTCCCCGCTCCGAAACCTGGGAGCTCTGCCGCACTCAGGCACCCCTGGTCTTTCTGTGACCCCGAGGGTCCTGAGACCGCACTGTCCCGGGAGGATTCCACCCCCCGCTTAGCCACTGCAGCGACGTCCCTCAGCGGAGCCGACTTCTAAAAGTTCCAATTTTGTGCTCCTCGGCTCTATCACTTGCCAGAAGCAGCCGATGGAGGCCCCCTTCCCGGCCGTCTATCCTCCCGAATATCGCCTCGGATTCACTTCTCCGCACGTCCTACCTTCCAGTATGTGTTCGCTTCTCTGTTCAGAGAGTTGTTGCTACTCTCCTCTTCAATCTCCTGTTGAGTTCGTAGGTGTTCAGAATGGTTTGATCCCTATTCAGCTGAATTCCTGAGACCAGACGAAATCTAGGTCTCCTACTCCTCCACCATCTTGCTCCGCCCCCCATCTTATCAATCTTTTAAAAAAATCTTTTTC
Organism: Callorhinus ursinus; assembly: GCF_003265705.2. Classification (NCBI taxonomy): domain Eukaryota; kingdom Metazoa; phylum Chordata; class Mammalia; order Carnivora; family Otariidae; genus Callorhinus; species Callorhinus ursinus. The sequence continues at coordinate 2,109 of NW_027397821.1, forward strand.
TTTCTCATTTTTAGAGTCATATTCTATCCCTTCATAGTAGTTAACCATATTTTTGCTATGTATACATATATATGAGTTGTTCTCTCTTTAAAATTTTGGGATACAGTTTCTTCTAACAGACCAAAATATACCCTAAATCTCTAGTGTATGGCTTTGTTCTAGTCTCCTGCCTGAACACATTCTCTCCCCTTTTTTTTTTAATTCCTCTTTTTTTCAACCAACTTCTTATCAATTCCTTTTATAAAATCTTTTGTAATTTTCATGTTTACATTCCTATTCCATCCCTTCATCGTATTTACCCTTATTTTTGTACATATATAAGTTTTTCTTTCTTTAAAATTTTGGGAGACACTTTCTTCTAACAGGCCAAAATATGCCCAAAATCTAGGGTGTGGCACTGATCTATGCACAAACCTGATCATATTTGATCATATTTTTTTAATCTTTTTCTTTTTTTTTCTTTTTTCTTTCTTTCCCTTTCTTTTCCCCCAGTTTCAGGTCTCTTCTGATTTGTTTAGTGTATATTTTTCTGGGGTCGTTGTTACCCTGTTAACATTTTGTTCTCTCATTCACCTACTCTCCTCTGGACAAAATGACAAGATGGAAAAAATCACCTCAAAAAAAAAAAAGAACAAGAGGCAGTACCGACTTCCAGGGTCCTAATCAATACAGACATTAGTAAGATGTCAGAACTATGGTTCACAATGACCATGTTAAAGATACTAGCTGGGCTTGAAAAAAGCATGGAAGATATTAAAGAAACCCTTTCTGGAGAAATAAAAGAACTAAAATCTAACCAAGTTGAAATCAAAAAGGCTATTAATGAGGTGCAATTAAAAATGGAGGGCCTAACTGCTAGGATAAATGAGGTAGAAGAGAGAAGTAATGATATAGAAGACTAAATGATGGAAAATAAAGAAGCTGAGAAAAAGAGATAAACAACTACTGGATCACAAGGGCAGAATTCGAGAGATAAGTGATAACATAAGACAAAACATATTAGAATAATTGGGATCCCAGAAGAAGAAGAGAGAGAGGGGCAGAAGGTATATTGGAGCAAATTATAGCAGATAACTTCCCTAATTTGGGGAAGGAAACAGGCATCAAGATCCAGGAGGCACAGAGAACGCCCCTCAAAATCAATAAAAATAGGTCAACACCCCGCCATCTAATAGTAAAACGTACGAGTCTCAGAAAGAAAGAGAAAATCCTCAAAGCAGCTTGAGAGAAGAGATCTGTAACCTACAATGGTTGAAACATTAGACTGGCAACACACCTATCCACCGAGACCTGGCAGGCCAGAAAGGACTGGCATGATATATTCAGAGCACTAAACGAGAAAAATATGTAGCCAAGAATACTATATCCACCTAGGCTGTCATTGAAAATAGAAGGATAGATAAAAAGCTTCCAGGACAAACAAAGACTAAAGGATTTGCAAACAGGAAACCAGCCCTCCAAGAAATATTGAAAGGGGTCCTCTAAGCAAAGAGAGAGCCTAAAAGCAGCATAGACCATAAAGGAACACAGACAATATACAGTAACAGTCACCTTACAGGCCATACAATGGCACTAAATTCATATCTTTCAATAGTTACCCTGAATGTAAATGGACTAAATGCCCCAATCAAAAGACACAGGCTATCAGATTGGATTAAAAACAAGGCCCATCAATATGCTGTCTGCAAGAGACTCATTTTAGACCCAAAGACACCCCCAGATTGAAAGTGAGGGGGTGGAAAACCATTTACCATGCTAATGGACACCAAAAGAAAGCTGGGGTGGCAATCCTTATATCAGACAAATTAGATTTTATTTTTTTTATTTTTTTTAAAGATTGTATTTATTTGAGAGATAGAGAATGAGAGATAGAGAGCACGAGAGGGAAGAGGGTCAGAGGGAGAAGCAGACTCCCCGCTGAGCAGGGAGCCCAATGCAGGACTCGATCCCGGGACTCCAGGATCATGACCTGAGCCGAAGGCAGTCGCTGAACTGACTGAGCCACCCAGGCACCCAGACAAATTAGATTTTAATCCAAAGACTATAATAAGAGATGAGGAAGGACACTATCTCCTACTTAAAGGGTCTATTCAACAAGAAGATCTAACAATTGTAAATATCTATGCCCCTAAAATGGGAGCAGCCAATTATATAAGCCTATTAATAACAAAAGCAAAGAAACACATCGACAACAATATAGTGATACTGGAGGACCTTAACACCCCCCTCACTGAAATGGAGAGATCATCTAAGCAAAAGATCAACAAGGAAATAAAGACTTTAAATGACATACTGGACCAAATGGGCTTCACAGATCTATTCAGAACATTCCATCCCAAAGCAACAGAATATACATTCTTCCCTAGTGCCCATGGAACATTCTCCAGAATAGATCACATCCTAGGTCACAAATCAAGTCTCAACCGGTACCAAAAGATTGGGATCATTCCCAGCATATTTTTGGACCACAGTGCTTTGAAACTAGAACACAATCACAAGAGGAAAGTTGGAAAGAACTCTAATACATGGAGGCTAAATAGCATCCTCCTAAAGAATGAATAGGTCAACCAGGAAATTAAAGAAGAATTAAAAAAATTCATGCAAACTAATGAAAATGAAAACACAACTGTTCAAAATCTTTGGGATTCAGCAAAGGTGATACTAAGAGGAAAGTCTAAAGCAATACAAGCCTTTCTCAAGAAACAAGAAAGGTCTCAAATACACAACCTCACCTACAGGAGCTGGAGAAAGAACAGCAAATAAAGCCTAAACCCAGGAGGAGAAGAGAAATAATAAAGATCAGAGCAGAAATCAATGAAATAGAACCAAAAGAACAGTATAACCTAACGAAACTAGGACCTGGTTCTTTGAAAGAATTAACAAGATTTATAAACCACTGGCCAGACTTATCAAAAATAAAAGAGGAAGGACCCAAATAAATAAAATCATGAATGAAAGAGGAGAGATCACAACCAACACCAAAGAAATACAAACAATTATAAGAACATATTATGAGCAACTATATGCCAGCAAATTAGATAATCTGGAGAAATGGATGCATTCCTAGAGATGTATAAACTACAAAAACAGAACCAGGAAGAAATAGAAAACGTGAACAGACCTATAACCACTAAGGAAATTGAAGCAGTAATGAAAAATCTCCCAACAAACAAAAGCCCAGGGCCAGATGGCTTCCCAGGGGAATTCTTCCAAACATTTATTTTTTTAAAGATTTAATTATTTATTTTGATAGAGAGAAAGACAGCGAGAGAGGGAACACAAGTGGTGGGGGTGGGGGTGGGAAAGGGAGAGGCAGGCTTCCTGTGGAGCAGGGAGCCCAATGTGGGACTCTTATCTGAGGACCCTGGGATCATGACCTGAGCTGAAGGCAGACATTTAATGACTGTGCCACCCAGGCACCCCTCTACCAAACTTTAAGGAAGAATTAATACCTATTTTTTTGAAACTGGTCCAAAAATTAGTAATGGAAGGAAAACCTCCAAACAAGTTTTATGAGGCTACCATTACCTTGATTCCAAAACCAGACAAAGACCCCATCAAAAAGGAGAATTACAGGCCAATATCCTTGATGAACATGGATGCAAAAATTCTCGCCAAAATACTAGCCAGTAGGATCCAACAGTACATTAAAAGGATTATTCACCCAAAAACTAATGATGTATGGTGATTAACATAACAATAAAAAATTTAAAAAAAAGGATTATTCACCACACGACCAAGTGGGATTTATCCCTGGGCTGCAAGGTTGGTTCAACATCCACAAATCAATCCATGTGATACAATACATTAATAAAAGAAAGAACAAGAACCATACAATCCTCTCAATAGATGCAGAAAAAGCATTTGACAAAGTACAGCATCCTTTCTTGATCAAAACTTTTCAGAGCATAGGGATAGAGGGTACATACCTTAATATCATAAAACCCATTTGTGAAAAACCCACAGCGAATATCATTCTCAATGGGGAAAAACTGAGAGCTTTCCCCCTAAAATCAGGAACACGGCAGGAATGTCCACTATCACCACTGCATTCAACATAATATTAGAAGTCCTAGCCACAGCAATCAGCCAACAAAAAGAAATCAAAGGCATCCGAATCGGCAAAGAAGTCAAACTCTCTTTGCAGATGATATGATACATTATGTGGAAAACCCAAAAGACTCCACCCCAAAACTGCTAGAACTCATACAGGAATTCAGTAAAGTGGCAGGATACAAAATCAGTGCACAGAAATCAGTGGCATTCCTATATACCAACAACAAAACAGAAGAAAGGGAAATTAAGGAATCGATCCCATTTAGAATTGCACCTAAAACCGTAAGATACCTAGGAATAAATCTAACCAAAGAGGCAAATAATCTGTACTCAGAAAACTATAAAATACTCATGAAAGAAATTGAGGAAGACACAAAGAAATGGAAAAACATTCCCTGCTCATGGATTGGAAGAACAAATATTGTGAAGATGTCTATACAACCTAGAGCAATCTACACATTTAATGGAATCCCTATCAAAATGCCATCCACTTTTTTCAAAGAAATGGAACAAATAATCCTAAAATTTGTATGGAACCAGAAGAGACCCCGAATAGCCAGAGGAATATTGAAAAAGAAAAGCAAAGCTGGTGGCATCACAATTCCAGACTTCAAGCTCTATTACAAAGCTGTAATCATCAAGACAGTACGGTACTGGCACATAAACTGATACAGATCAATGGAAGAGAATAGAGAGCCCAGAAATGGACCCTCAACTCTATGGTCAACTAATCTTTGACAAAGCAGGAAAGAATGTCCAATGGAGAAAAGACAGTCTCTTCAATAGATGATATTAGAAAAGTTGGACAGCCCCATGCAGAAGAGTGAAACTGGACCACTTCCTTACACCACACACAAAATAGACTCAAAATGGTTGAAAGACCTAAATGTGAGACAGGAGTCCATCAAACTCCTAAAGGAGAACACAGGCAGCAACTTCTTTGGCCTCAGTTGCAGCAACTTCTTTCTAGAAACATCGCCAAAGGCAAGGGAAGCAAGGGTAAAAATGAACTATTGGGACTTCATCAAGATAAAAAGCTTTTGCACAACAAAAGAAACAGTCAACAAAACCAAAAGACAACCGATAGAATGGGAGAAGATATTTGCAAATGACTTACCAGATAAAGGGCTAGTATCCAAAATCTATAAAGAACTTATCAAACTCAACACCCAAAGGCCAAATGATCCAATCAAGAAATGGGCAGAAGACATGAACAGACATTTTTCCATAGAAGACATGCAAATGGCCAACAGACACATGAAAAAGTGCTCAACATCGCTTGACATCAGGGAAATCCAAACCAAAACCTCAGTGAGATACCACCTCACAACAGTAAGAATGGCTAAAATTTTAAGTCAGGAAACGACAGATGTTGGCTGGGATCCAGAGAAAGGGGAACCCTCCTACACAGTTGGTGGGAATGCAAGTTGGTACAGCCACTTTGGAAAACAGTGTGGAGGTGCCTCAAAAATTTAAAATTTAAAAAATTAAAAATAGAGCTACGCCTATCACCCAGCGATTGCACTACAGGGTATTTACCCCAAAGACAAAGATGTAGGGAAAGAAGGGCCACATGCACCCCAATGTTCTTAGCGGCAATGTCTACAATAGCCAAACTGTGGAAAAAGCCAAATTGCCCTTCAACAGATGAATGGATAAAGAAGATATGGTGCATATATACAATGGAATATTACTCAGCCATCAGAAAGGATGAATACCCAACTTGTGCATCAACATGGATGGGACTGGAGGAGATTATGCTAAGTGAAATAAGTCAAGCAGAGAAAGTCAATTATCACATGGTTTCACTTCTTTGTGGAACATAAGGAATAGCATGGAGGACATTAGGAGAAGGAAGGGAAAAATGAAGGGGGGGGATCGGAGGGAGAGATGAACCATGAGAGACTATGGACTCTGAGAAATAAACTGAGGGTGTTAGAGGGGAGGGGTTGGAGGAATGGGTTAGCCCGGTGATGGGTATTAAGGAAGGCACATACTGCATGGAGCACTGGGTGTTATATGTAAACAAAGAAGCGTGGATCACTACATCAAAAACTAATGATGTATGGTGACTAATATAATAAAAGTGAATTAAAAAATAATATCTCTGATATTTAGCTATCTATCCTCCATCTAAAAGAAGACCCAGTTTCTTTTTTTTTTAAGGATTTTATTTATTTATTTGACAGAGACAGCGAGAGAGGGAACACAAGCAAGGGGAGTGGGAGAGGGAGAAGGAGGCTTCCCGCTTAGCAGGAGCCTGGTGCCGGGCTCTATTCCTGGATCCTGGGATCATGACCTGAGCCGAAGGCAGATGCTTAACAACTGAGCCACCCAGGCACCCAAAGACACAGTTTCTAATTGCACTTTGTATTGAAACAGCCATGATGTTTCTTTATAATGCCATAGAAATATGGCAGTCATGAAAAATCACTGACACGCTCCTATGCTTTTGAATTGTTTAGATTCCCATGAAAGAGCAGACGAAAAAGGAAGACAAAAGCTTATTTCACAACAGTTTTTCACCTTGTATTCATGCTTAAACATTCATCTCTCCCTACCATAAACACAGCCACACATTTAAAATTTCCTGAAATTTACTCAATAGGTATCCACTAATCCAGTTAAACATTACTTTTTTTTTTAATTTGCCAAAGAAAGGAACCAGCTCTTCCTCACCCCACTGCCCGCCAAGCCCCCACTGAACTCCCAGGTTAACAGGTAAAAATCACTCAAAGTGCACTTCCTATGATGCATTATAATCTTCTGCTTGTGGGCCTGTCTTCCTGAGAGACTGGATTAAAGAGATCATGATTACATCTTCCTGCACCCTCAGCAACTCCAATAGGGTCTGGACCAATGTATTTCCTCTGCTTTTCTTTAAGGCAGAGGTTCTTTTTTTTTTTTAAAGATTTTATTTATTTATTTGAGAGAGAGAGAGAATGAGAGATAGCACGAGAGAGAAGAGGGTCAGAGCAGGAAGCCCGACGTGGGACTCGAACCCGGGACTCCAGGATCATGACCTGAGCCGAAGGCAGTCGCTTAACCAACTGAGCCACCCAGGCGCCCAAGGCAGAGGTTCTTAAAGTGTGGTCCCCTAACCAGTAGCACTGGCATTGCCTCACAACCTGTTAGAAATGCAGATTCTCTGGCCCTGTCCTGACCTATTGCATCAGAAACTCCATGGTACAGGCCTAGACATCTGTGTTTTAATAAGCCCTATACATAGTGCCCGCATTCTGATGCATACTAAGTGTTAGAACTAGTGCTTTAAGGAATAAATATCAAATCCCAAGACAATGAAAAAATGCATAAAGACTCTGACTTATCTAAATGTCAGTCGTACTGCTATAGTTTTTCATTGTGGGAATATTTGTGCCAATTAAGGCGAGTTTAATTACCAACAGTTACCAAGTATTCCAAACAAATTTAGATACTGTACTCATGGATTACAAGTCATTATTGCAAAAATATAAATTCTCCCTATATTAATCTACAGATTGAACCCAATCCTGTTCAAAATCTGAGACTTTTGTGGAATTTGACATCTGTTTCTAAAATCGATATGGAAATTCAAAACATAAAGAGTAAGCAAAGCAATATTGAAGAAGATGAATAAACCTGGAGAACTCACACTACCAGATGTTATGAACTTTTACAGGGCTATCATAATTGAAACAATGTGTTATTAGTACAAAGAGGTACTCTTCATTAATCTTCAGGGGAATGCAAATTAAAACCACCACTCATACCACCAGAATGGTGGAACACACACAATATGTGTTAGGAAGAATGTGAGGCAATCTGAAGATACATTGCTGGTGGAAGGGTTAATTTGTAAAAACCACTTTGAAAACTTGTTGGGCATGACCTACTAAAGTTGAGTATGTGTATAATTCATGACTCAGCAATTCCAATCTAGGAGGGAGATGGAGAAGTGGAGGAGTCTGTCATATCAGAACCCACAAAAACAGATTGTGTAGTCGTAGGAGGTAGGACTTGCACATTGCCTCAGTGAGAAATGATTACCCTCAAACACTTGAAATTTAGTCTTCTCATCTGGGGTCATGGAATTATCAGAATATAGGGTGTGGACACCTGGTCTCAAAGGCTATAGTCTGGTAACTAGCTTGTGAAAGAAAAAGCCTTTATCAAGAGAAAGGGCCTTATGGGGTTGTGCACAAGAACTCTGGAGTTATGTCAACAGGAAAGCAGCCCCTTGCTCCAAAATGGACCTTCCTTCAGACTCTCACACCATCAGAAAACCTTTCTGAGAATAAGGTCCTCACCTCAGCCACTCAAATGTTCCAAGCCTTCCCTGTCCAGAGGTATGGGTGCCCACATTCTATTGAGTACTGACTCAGAGCCAAGTAGAAGGTATCACACACAGCCTCCCCCATGAAATACCATTCTAAACCCAGCATCCCTGTGGTGCAGATACCACTGCCTTAATTCTCATCACAGACTTCAGAAACTCCAGGCCGATTTAGAACATAAGGGGCTAATGGGTGCTTCTGAACACTGAACCTGGCCTCTACATAACATCACAGCCTGTGAACTCATTTATGAAAACTATGGAAAAATGTAGGTCCTGTCTCTGTGATGCATGGCTTTCTATCTACTGTTGCCACCTTGTAACCTACTTCATCTGTTAATACCCACTGGCCCTTATCCCACTGGGACAGATTGGTGTGTGTGTGTGTGTGTGTGTGTGTCAGCTGCCAAGGAAGGGACATGAGTTTTCTTTGTACCTGAGGTCCTTGCACAATGCCTGGGACACTGCATAAGTAATTGGGAAGTGACTGGGAGGAGCCAGCATCTACCCAGTATTTAAGAAAGCACCATAACTTACAGAGTAATCACTGTGGGAACAGAGGGAGTGCTGTGAACAGTGGTGTGAACAGTGGTCACTCATCGTTCTTCTCTGGCCCTTTAAGCAGAAGCACTAATAATTTCCATTTGAGTGTACATGCTGAAGGATAATTGAGCTTTATCTTTAGAAGGTCCTATCACCAGGTTTCACCCTCATTTATGAAAAAAAATTTCCCAGGTCCTTCTGCTTTGTCTTCCTCTGGGTTCAATCCAAAGTAGACAATAGTAAAAACAACTCCTGGAAGGTCAGGAAAGCAAAAATATAAAAGAGGCAGCAAGCCCCTATCCAAGTGGGTAGTCTGATTGCTGAAGGAATAAATCCACCCATGAGGAAGACCCTAAATCAAGAACACTTTAGAAAAAAAAGGAAATCACATGTGAGACAGAGAACTCTCTGTGTTCTGAAGTATTGAGAAGCTTTCAGGTAAAAGTAGTATCTGAGGTCTCTTTCCCAGAGGAGAGTTTGAAGCTGGTCCAGGAAGGAGGATAGAAACATAGAATAGAGGAGAGTAAGAAGCCAGGGACTAAAAAATCCTAAGAGGAATGGAAAGTTAAAGGGAGTGGTATGGGGTACAAAGCCCACAAGTGACAATAGTAGCAGAGGTGAGCAGGCCTAGAGCAGAGTATGTACCTGTATATGGGAAGGGAGGGTTGGGGATAGGTAAGTTGTTGAAACAAGAAAAAGTATTGTGAAGTGTACCAGGGAGGCAGGAGGGCATGTGTTGTTGGCAGTGCTTAAAGGCCAAATACAAAACTAGAGTCTTAATGCAGAAGATGTACACTTAGTACAGAAGTGTGATGGGGAAGCCTATATCTGAGGATGGCTCTTCCAGCACAGAGCTTTCCAAAGAGTTCATAAGGGAACCCTAGGATTCTTTGGGTGAGAGTCAGGGTGCATTATACTGAGATGGAAGAAGAGGGACTGAGTAAGCAAGAGCATAGGCTTATGGCCCCCACTTCAATTATAGCTGTTCTGCCATCCTTGTTTTAATGGACTGGGGATGATGCACAGTAAAATAATTGTTACCCTATCTAGGGGAAATTATTCAGGTGGATACAAGGATTACATTAATAAAAACTTTGGAAACAACTATTTACCATTTTTATATAAGAGTACTGGGAAGAGGAAGATGTCGGCAGAGCAGGAAGACCCTAGGCTTATCTCATCCTATGAACACAACTACATAACTATCACGTCAGCTTAAATAACCCAGAAATTGACCTGAAGAATGAAAGAAGAAACTCAACAACTAAAGGGAGAGAAGAAGCCTCATTGAAGAAGGTAGGAAGTGCAGAGGCGTGGTTTAGGGGAGAAATGGTTCATGAATGGTGTGGAGGAAAGTGAGTTATGGTCTCAGAGAAGGGCAAGAAAGATAGCAGTACATAAAGGAATGCACAAGGAAAACACTTCCCCAAATTCATTGGCTTAGAAAATGCGAGGGTCTGAATTTTATGAGTTCTTGTAACCAGCAACACTTAAAGCCTGGAGTTTTAAAGGTCAGCGGACTTGGATGAGATAGACTCCAGAGGGCACTATGCTGCTCCTGAAGAGAAGGCAGGTAAACAACCCGGGGGATAGACAGTGTGGAAACAGCAATCTGAAGAGCACCTGGGGCACAATACGGGAGATTATTTACTGTTCTTGGATGAGTCTTTGAGAGGCGGGATTCATGGAGACACCTCTCTGGGAACAAAGGAGCTGGCAGTGCAATTTCCATCCCCCACCCCTCAGCATAAACACAGAGCCACCTGTGGGGAAATAGCACAACACATACTGGCTGCCTAACTTGCTTACACCAAGCCCCACCTCCTGTGATCTAGTGGGACTGACCTCAGTCAAGCTTGTTTTGACTCAGCAGAGCAGGCCCCTCCCCCAGAAGACCAGCACAAACCCCTGTCTACACCATGTCTACAGACCAGAGAGCTCTGCAGGGACTCAGTTCTGGTGGAGGTGGTGACAGGCCTCATTTCATAAGCAGACCAGAGCACATTTAGTTAAAACTTACCACATTCAGACCAGGGACCAAACACTGCCCAAATCAGACAAGGAGAGCCTTTGCAGATGACTGGTCTAAAGGATAGAACAGCCAAAACACAACAGCTGAGCACACACGGCACATACCTGAGATATTCCCTGAAACACCAGGCCCAGGCATTCCACGGCCATTACTTTCAGAAGTGGAGACATAAATGGATTTTTCTTATAAGCAGAAGGCAGAGACTGAGACAAAATGTCAAGACAGAGGAATTTATCCCAAATGAAAATCAAGATAAGGCCACAGCCAGAGATCTAAAAGCAACCTACTGAATGGGAGAAAATATTTGCAAATGGCAGATCTGATAAAGGGTTAGCATCCAAAATATATAAAGAACTTACACAACTGAACACCAAGAAAATAAATAATCCATTAAAAATGGGCAGAAGATATGAACAGACATTTCACCAAAGGAGACATCCAGATGGCAAACAGACACATGAATAGATGTGAAAAGATGTTCAGCATCACTCATAGTCAGGGAAATGCAAATCAAAAACAACAGTGAGATATCCCTTTACATCTGTCAGAATGGATAAAATCAAAAACACAAGAAACAGGTGTTGACAAGAATGCAGAGAAAAAGGAACCCTTTTGCACTGTGGGTGGGAAGGCAAATTGGTGCAGCCATTATGGAAAACAGTTTGGAGGATCCTCAAAAAGTTAAAAATAGAATTAGCCTGTGTTCCAATAATTGCACTACTGGGTATTTACCCCCAAAATACAAAAATACTAATTCAAAGGGATACATGCTCTCTTATGTTTATAGCAGCATTATTTATAATAGCCAAATTATGGAAACAGCCTAAGTGTCCATCAACTGTTGAATGGATAAAGAAGAAGGGGTGCATATATATATACAATGGAAAATTACTCGGCCATGAAAAAGAATGAAATCCTGCCATTTGCAGTGACATGGATGGAGACAGAGAACATTATGCTTAGTGAAATAAGTCAGTCAGAAAAAGAATACCTTATGATTTCACTCATGTGGAAATTAAGAAACAAAACAAGTAAGCAAAGGAAAAATAGAGAAGGAGAGAGAGAGAGAGAGAGAGAGAGAGAGACTATCCAGGAAACAGACTCTTAACTATAGAGACCAAACTGCTGGTTACCAGAGGGGAGGTGGGTGTGGGGATAAGTAAAATTGGGGATGGGGATAAGGAGGGCACTTGTCATGATGAGCACTGGGTGATATATGGAATTGTTGAATCACTATATTGTACACCTGAAACTAACATAACACTGTATGTTAATTATGTTGGAATTGAAATTTTAAAAAATCAAAATAAAAAACCCAAAATCCATTTATTGTCTCAGTTTACACGGTCAGAATTCTAGGAACAGCATGGCTTAAATGGGTCCTCTGCTTCAGGTCTCACAAGGCTATCAAAGTGCAGGCAGAACTACATTCCCTTCTGGAGGCTTTTAGGAAGAATCGTCTTCCAAGCTCATTCAGGTTGTTGGCAGAATCTAATTTCTTGTGGTTGCAGGATGGTGGTTTCCATTTCTTACTAGCTGTCATCCAGGGTCGTTTCTCCAAGGAAATTCAGAGTGCCTGCATTTCTTCATACATGGCACCTCCATCTTCAAAACAGCACTGACTGCCAAGTCCTCAATGCTTCAAAAGTTTCTGATTTCCTTTGTTCTCTCTGCTTTTAAGGGCTCATGTGATTATATTAGGTCCACCAGCAAAATCAAGAAAATCAGTTCTTCTTAAGGTCAACTGATTAGTCACATTAATTACATCTGCAAAGTCCTTTGTGTCATGTAATTAACATATTCATGGGAGTAAATAACACCAACGAGTGAAGAACAAGGGGCCAAAATTCTGACTCTTACAGTCAACAAGATATTAATTACCGTCATCTCAAGGTGGAGAAATTTCCAATGATCTTTACTTTTATTCACATGCATTCCTGTTGTTTGAGTTTGAAAATTCACATGTACTAATTATAACCAGAGAAAAAATCTATTTATCCCATAAAGAAATAAAATATACCAGTATAAGTGGCCTGGCTCTTCATTATGGTTTAGTGTTTGGTGGTAGGGCTGGGAATTCTGCAACCACACAGTAGCCTTGCATCTACAGTATATGTTATCCCATTTTGTCACTCCTTTTTTTTCATTTTTTAAATTTAAATTCAATTAGCCAAATATAGTACATTATTAGTTTCAGATGTAGTGTTCAATAATTTTGTCACTCCCTTGCTTAAGATTATGCAATTGCTGGGGGTGGAGCAAGATGGCGGAAGAGTAGGAGAGCTGGATTTCGTATGGTCTCAGGAATTCAGCTGAATAGGGATCAAACCATTCTGAACACCTACGAACTCAACAGGAGATCGAAGAAGAGAGTAGCAACAACTCTCTGAACAGAGAAGTGACCACTTACTGGAAGGCAGGACGTGTGGAGAATTGAATCCAAGGCGATATTCGGGAGGATAGACGGCGGGGGAGGGGGCCTCCGTCGGCCGCTTCTGGCGAGTGATACAGCCTCGGAGCACAAAATCAGAACTTTTAGAAGTCGGCTCCACTGAGGGACGTCGCTGCAGTGGCTAAGCGGGGGGTGGAACCCTTGTGGGAGACTGTGGTCTCAGGACCCTCGGGGTCACAGAAAGACTGGGGGTGCCTGAGTGCAGCAGAGCTCCCAGGTATTGGAGCGGGGAAGCCAGCTGCAGAGACGGAGCCAACGCGTGGGCTCTCAGCTCGGGTGGCCATAAACTGTGATCCACGGGCCAGTCGGGCCACTGCTCCTCCAGCAGGGACCCAAAAAGCGGCAGAGCTGGGGAGACTCCCCTTCCTCCCCCGGGAGGAGCGGCACGGGAGCACACCGCAGGGATCTGCTGGGTTTGGAGACTTCGCATGGGGTCGGGTGCCAGAGATAGAAACACTCGGTCACAGGCTGGGTGAGCACGGAGTGCAGCCGGAGACCGGGGAGACGGGAGTGACTGACTGCTTTTCTCTGGGGGCGCACTGAGGAGTGGGGCCCCGAGTTCTCAGCTCCTCTGGGCGGAGATTGGGAGGCCACCATTTTCGCTCTGGTCCTCCAAAGCTGTGCCGGGAGCTTGCAGGGAACAAAATCTCCTGAGAGCAAACCCGAGCAGCTTGCTTAGCCTGACCGACAAGGGCGGGGCAATTCCGCCTCCGGCAAAGACATTTGGGACCCACAGCAACAGGCCCCTCCCCCAGAAGATCAGCACGAACAGCCAGCAAGCCAAGACCAAGTATACCGATCAAGGAGAACGGGAGAACTCCAGCGCTAGGGGAATACTGCACATAGAATTCATGGCTTTTTTTACCAAGATTCATTAGTTTTTCAGAGTTAATTATTTAACTGTTTTTTTTTGAATTTTTCTTTTTCCCTTTTTCAACCAACATCTTATCAATCCCTTTTTTAAAAAAAACATTTTTTATTTTTCATTTTTAGAGTCATTTTATCCCTTCAGAGTAGTTACCCTTATTTTTGGCATATATATATAAGTTGTTCTCTCTTTAAAATTTTGAGATACAGTTTCTTCTAATAGATCAAAATATACCCTAAATCACTAGTGTATGGCTTTGTTCTAGTCTCCTGCCTGATCACACTCTCTCCCTTTTTTTTCTTTTTTTTAAATCTTCTTCTTTCTTTTTTCAAACAACTTCTTATCAATTCCTTTTATAAAACCTTTTATAATTTTCATCTTTACAGTCATCTTCCATCCCTTCATTGTATCAACCCTGATTTTGTACATGTATAAGTCTTTCTTCCTTTAAAATTTTAGGAGGCACTTTCTTCTAACAGACTAAAATATGCCCAAAAACTAGTGTGTGGCACTGATCTATGCACTAGCCTGATCATAGTTGATCATATTCTGTTTTGTTTTTGTTCTGTTTTTGTTTGTTTTTATCTTTTCTTTTTCTTTTTTTTTCCTCTTTCTTTTTTCTTTCTTTCCCTTTCTTTTCCCCTGGTTTCAGGTCTTTTCTGATTTCTATAGAGTATATTTGCTGAGGAGGTTGTTAAACTGTTAGCATTTTGATCTCTCATTCATCTATTCTCCTCTGGACAAAATGACAAGACGAAAAAAATCACCTCAGCAAAAAGAAAAAGAGGTAGTACCATCTGCCAGGGACCTACTCGATACGGACATTAGTACGATGTCAGACCTAGAGTTCAGAATCATGACTTTAAAGATACCAGCTGGGCTTGAAAAAAGCGTGGAAGTTATTAGAGAAACCCTTTCTGGAGAAATAAAAGAACTAAAATCTAACCAAGTCGAAATCAAAAAGGCTATTGATGAGGTGCAATCAAAAATGGGGGCACTA